>NC_068991.1:79867907-79875407 GCF_001194135.2 Octopus bimaculoides
TATATATATATATATATATACACACAGATATATATGTATGTATTTCTACGTGTTGAAACAGATATTGTTATACTTTCGGAAAGTGACCATTTGTCAGCACACATACACACACATGTTATGCGCAATTGGTCGATATGTTGTTGGGATCGTTAGAACGTCATGCAAAACATCTTGCTGTACTTACTATTTTTTACGTTCTGAGGCGAAGTTCCAGCCATATACAACTTTGACTTTGACTGCAAAGCGTTAAATATATAAAGAACCGGTCAGTTACTTGGGGTCTGATAAATTACTCTTCCAGTATTTACACCTCAAGTTAAAAAAAAAAATTCTGCCTTTGTGATGAAGAATATAAAGGCAATACCTTGGGAGAAGCCTTTGGTGTGGCAGAGACAATGCCTTGTGTACTAGTTCTGATTATGTTCTAAAGTAAAAATCCAGGACAGGTTAACTTTGCTGGGTGGATAAAGTAGAATGTCAATCAAGAATTATAGTCGACTTAATCAACTACTACCGAACCCACAAATTTCTGATCTCTTTTGTCAATATCAGAAATAATTATATAATCTATGATAGCCACTCCGACACCTTTGTTGCATTATAGACATTTGAAAATCAGTAATTTTGGGGTTAATCGATAAATTAATTGAAAATCAACATACATATGGAAATGCCAAATTTAAAATTGTACATCTGAAAATGCAATAAGCTTATATTCACCCATTTTTATTTCGGGGGTGCATAACCTGCTATAGAATAGTAGAACTAAACCACTCTCAACCAACTTAACCTGCACAGACAAAAAACAAAAAATATTATAAACCAAAACATAGGAAACATATTTCTTTTGTATTTTAGTGAAATAATACTAACAGACTTCCTTTTCTTCAATAGAATGACGAAGATTTGATCAATAGCAAGTAAAAAAGAAAAAAGTAGTAGCATTGTTTCGCACATTGCAGCAATCGAATTGGCTTCAAGCGATATCATTACCAAATTCACAGCAGTCATCTCTGCTATTTTGTACGTCCGCAATGATAAAGAATTATGTAAATCTCTGCAAGACGTGCTTTAATTCTGTGTGATGATGGCGGTAATAGTAGAAGTGGAAATGGTGAGGAATGTAATTTACAATAGCGTTGTTCTTCGTTGAGTCGAGAAAAAGGCCGCTGGTTATTGAAGAGTTAAATTTAATTTAGACACGATATAAAAGTTATCGCAAAAGGCATACAGTAATCGTCTTGAGATTCTCTATAAAACAAAAGACAGACGTTCACGTCGAAATATAGCATCACTTATGCTGGAGTGAATGCTAAACACAGATGACTGCCTGAATCATTATTAAATTCACGTATATATTGGCTCCGTCAGTGCCCTGCTGGTTGAATGCACCGTACTCTGGTCAACAAAGATAGTTGGTATCTTCTAAGAGTAACGAAGACATATTTAACGCATTTGCCTTTGTTTTTTTTGTTTTTTCGGCAGTGCACTTCATTAATAGACTAAAGTGTATTCTTTATCCAATTCTAATCAGCCAAGTCCACATCGGCCTCCATATGGACTAAGGCTAACATAACACAATGTGAATTGTTAAAATTATTGACAAGGCTGCTGTAAAATAAACCTAAAATTCTAAATCTCGACAAATAATGCAAAACATTTTGTCCAACTCTATACAAAGCCACCTAATAATCATAAGTAACGACCCCGGAAGGATAAAAAGCCACAAAAAATGTAGGAAGGTAATTTGTTCGGTGCTCTAACGTTTTCCCTGAATCTGATGGTTAGAGAAGATAATCCTACGAAGATTCTGTGTCTATATGTGTGTCTGTGTGTCTGTGTGTTTGTGTATGAGTGTGTGTAGCCATTTCCATGGCCTCTATTTTTAATCGAAGCAGGCAGTTACGAATGTCTCGTACTATTCGATCCTTTCATATGACATTTATAATGTCCACTCGTCTTTCATGTAACTTTTTGCTTAAGCCTGTGCGAAGTATTTGCTACTTTTTCGGTTTATCCACCCTCACCTGATGTTTCCCTTTTCTGTTTTTCTCTGTCTCCTTGAGAAATATGATCAACTCGTGTTTGGTTACACACTCTCCCTTTCCCTCCCTGCTTCCATGCCTCCCTCTCTTTCTTCCACTCTCCTTTACTCTCTCCCTCTCTCTCTCTATCTCTCCCTCATTCGCTCTCATACTTTTTCCCGTTCAAATTCTTATTGTCAACAATTGTGATTGCAAATAACGTGAATATTTTCAAATTATTCGTCTAGGATATGTTATTGATGTTGATGCTGTTGGCCTTTTATTTTATTATTGATGCATTTAATGTTGTTACCTACACTGTTGTTGCTTTTGTTGCTGTTCTTTTCGCTTTTGCTTATGCTTTTCCTCGTTGTCATTGTTGTTTCCGTTGTTGTTTTTGTTGTCATCCATTTAACTTGCTTTCCAAGTCGATTACGAGAATGATGTTAATTGTGTGGTTAACCTTGTCGCTAACGCTTTTATGTAACCTAACACCAAATAGTTTTAAACCAATGCAACGACTGTGAATTTTCAGAATCTGTGGAGTGACAGAATAATATATTAAATCCTAAAATATCTAGATTCATCGCCCGGGTCGACTGTGCCTGTCATCATTTCAGGTTCGATAAAATAAGTACCAGTTAAACACTGGAGCTGATGTAATCCATTTACAGCCGCGAAACCGCTAGGCTTGTGCCAAAATTTGAAATTAGTATTATGACCAACCCGACGTCTTTGCTTCAAGATTTTCAGCTAGTAATGATCATCAAATTTAATATAAGAACCAATTCGATTACATGATATTGTTTAATCCTTTATACGAAAAGCACGATGGCACTACATTTTATGGAAAGGGGCTTAGTCGATTTGATCGACCGCGGACCTCGAAAGGATGGAAGGCACAGTCGACCTCGGCAATATTTGAACTCATGACGTAAAGACAGAAGAAACGCCGCGAAGCATTTTCACTAGTGTGCTACCGATTCTGCCATTTCACCACCTTTAGTACCATTCTTAATAAAACCAAATGTGTCGCTTTGCCTGTGATATATTTACATCTTCAATAATTATTTCTGATAATTTCAATCTTTTACTATTTTACCTTCTGAAAAAGTGAGTGTGGGTTCGTAACGTGTGCTCTGCCGTCGCTAATCGTTTCTGGGAAAGCAGGGTATGTGTCGCAGTGTGATCGTGATCAGGCATTCACACGATCTCGTCTCTTACATATTTGAAATTGGTGTTAGGGAAAAGGGATTAAACCAACGTCTGGTACTCATTACATCTGAGTAAACTGAACCAATGGGAAAGCACATTCCTAGCTCAAGGACACAGTGTGCCGCCCTGACCAGAATCGAGCCCATGCATTTACGATCATGTGCCGAAGACCTTCTCAATTAGACGGCGCAACTTCATAACGTCAATTAGTTGAGAGAATTTACACCTTTTACTCGTAATGAGCACTCTGTGTTCCGGATGGAAACGAACTCATTTCCCTAAATGCCAAATGATTCAAAGTCAACTGGGAACTGGAAAAAAAAGAAAAGGACAGCAGGTCCAGAAACGGACGCCTTTGAGATGCTAATTCAGCAGAAAATGTAGTAGAAATAACTCTAAAGACCTGTTCTTCAACGAACAATTTGGGCAAACGAACTTATAAGAGTATTAATAAAGAAATCTCTGAGTCTCTGATAGGCTAAATTCTTCCAGCGGGACTTGAACTCAGAACCTTAAAGGAATGGACAATCTATGTGTAACAAATTTGAATGGATACCTTTTACAAGAAAAAACCATAAACAAGAACTGAATGAGATTAAATTTCATTACACATACTCCTCTAACAGGGAGATCAATTCTGCAATATGTCACTGAATATCTGAAGCAAGCTACCCTACTTCACTCTTATTGTATTCAAATGTGATTTGCTGCTGATATTTAAGTATCCTTCATGATGTTAACGATTCGAAAGTCATCTCGTTGCACCTCATTTTTCTTTCATCTTCAAAGAAACTATTTTTTTTCCGAACTGTCTACTATTAAAATGATTGAGAAAACGAATATGTCAATTTCATGATAATTTCTCTTGGGAAATCTTTTCTTAAGCAATAGATAGAAATGGAATACGAACATAAACATCTATCGACATAATAACTTGCGTACCATCTATTATATATGACGGAGAAATAGCCTATAAAACTAAATATCATGTTGCTAACAACATGAACATTTCTGAAAAGATCTTTTCTCGGCTATTTAGTAATTCATTTATTTTATTTATAGTAAATTGTGGACCTCTTTCAGGCAAATCGGATGTTCACTACATTTTTAATTGCACGAATGACAAAGGCGTGTTTAACTTTTAGAATAATTATTGTAACAGCTTTCGTTCACAATATCTTGGGATGGTCAGCTGTCCTCCCTCCACCGTATAGCTATATATGCTATCATACGCATCCTGATATACATGTTGGGGTGTCGTTAAGTTTCTATATTAGACATTTTGTGCATAAGCCATTGCCCATGTCGTCGCACAGTAAGATTGTACCCGACACCGAATAGATCCGAAACGACAATCAGAATTCGTCCACAATGAGTTTAAAGTTGATTGATCACTGTCGTTGCGCATGTATAAAGGCCTTGGCATCCTGCGTCTGTGGCCAGGTTTGGATCTTGTACTGAACATTATTTACCTTCACTTGCTTTATAAATATATATGAGAGAATATAATCATTGTGCTCTCCCATATCTCTGCCATTCTAGAGGAGGAATATAAGGGTCATATAACGATGTGCATATCATTCATAATGCACACATACACACACACACACACAGACGTGGAACGGCCCTGGTTGTAATATTTTGTCTCAGACAAGCATCTTAAAGAGACCAGTGTCTTACACAGCTTGCTCAGAATGTCGGCGGTGGATCGGTGGATCGCCTGTGTTTTGGTTGTCTTCAGTGACAAACACGCCTAAACATTCGTAACTAAGACGACATAAATTTGTTGACAATATAGAAATCGGCATAAAACAAGACATTCACTGATTTGTGCGAAAATTGGCTCGGCTACCCAAAATGATTATAGACGTTTGAATTAACATTTGACGAAAATAATGCACAGTGATATCCTGTCTGAGAAGCATTTATCCAAGACACTGGAGTTTTAAAAGTTGCATGGCTCGCAGAGAGCGTCGACGATTTGCCAGATACGTTCTTTCGACTTTATTTGGTCTCCGCTGTGACGATCCAGTGGTCATTCCAAACCTAGGTGAAACTATCTGTTCCGATATAGAAATCGAAAACTAAAGCTATGTTAGTGATTTCTTTGATTTCGATGTACACTAGCAACAAGTTGTAATATATTGAGACAAAAAGCAGACCTTCATATATCTTGTGCTTTTAGTTTCCCATTGGCTATAATATTGCCGACCTCTAACCAAGTATATTTCAACCGTTTATAAATCCACTAAGGTACTTATTCAAGTCCAATAATCTCGTCTCAATTAAAGGATTTATCATAATGAAGTCATAATCTCAAGTTTATCTCCAGGAAGAATCCTTACTTGGATGAATTACTGAAATCCTTCTATCAATTTTGTAACCATGCCAAATGACATTCACGTAACCATCAGTTTGAAGCGTGTGATGTAAAATGTAAGACACGTAAACCATGCTATAATAATAGGAATGTATCGTCATCATAAACTCACTCCGTTTCTATGAGTTTACGGCAATCCTGACGACATTATTCAATTTATCATTTACTTTAAAGACGATGCGATATAATCTGGTGCTGACTGGCTTTTTCTAGCAGATAGCTTGAAATCCTTAAATTACTTATAATTAGCTATGGAAGACAAGAGGAAAAGTATTAATGTTATACATTACCTTTGTCGTTCCGTAGCACACATTCTTCAGTGTGTTCCTATACACTTTCCAAATTACGTATACGCTGCTTCCAACGAAAATAACATAAAAGTGAGCATATTAACTGACATTGGACCTTTCTATGTCCACATGTTAGTAGAGTAGTTATTCCTCTATACAAAGAAAGTATCAATAAAGACTCCATCACAAACGAGGCATTTGCGAGTCATCGTTAAACACATTTCTCGAATCGTATTTGAAAAAAATCCAGGTGTGGACTGATGTACCCACTTATTCACCGCCACTTTCCTTTCGTCTGTCATAAGTTGTCCCCGAAGACAAACCTTCACTGAATAGAAAAGTGTCTATGATATATATATATATGCAAACTTAGCTTGAAATATACCAAAGAATCTATTTTGGAGGACGACCTATTATTACAGTTCCACCGTGCAAATAGCCACTCAACATTTTACTGTCAAATTGTATTTGAAATAAACATACATCATCGGTTCTCGACCGGGTTTCCTATGGCACTTCAGGGCCCATAGAAGATTTTACAATACACAAAACATTTCACCAATTTGTATACAATTCCTATGAATATTTAATTATAAAATTTTAATACAATTTTTCTTTTTTTTCCACGCGAGTAAAATACGAGTCGAAGGAATTAGTAGGTAAAAACAAATGGTTGAAAAAACATTGCTTCAAACTGAATCAAGCGGAGTGTTTTGTAAATTTCAAATATTTTCGGTTGTTACTTTTGTTAGATAAGTTACTGTCATGCCAGACATGCTTGTAGTGTTTATTAATTCATTTAAGGCATGGATAAAAGTTTTAAGTATACCTCATAATAAACTTCACTTTCATACGCATATACACACTAACGTAAACATACACACGCAGATATATATATATATATATATATATATATATATACTGTATGCACCGAAGGTTACGAATACTTTAGCTACGACAACTCTACTGATGCAACATGCAATTATTCACAAATTCAGCGTCTCCGCTGTTTACTTTAAGCAGCCGAATCGTACACAATCAATAATTCATGTACTTCAAGACTGCTGCAAGGATGAACATCTTGTAAATTCTAACAGATTTATGTGAGCCATAACACTGCTTTGATCATTCCCTATTCCTCTTTAGTATTTTCCCAATTTTTCATTTCACTACGCCACACCATGTTACAGGAATTGGCTCTATTCTTTTCAATAAAACCTTCAGGATGTTATCTCTTGTTTGTTTAGATAATGTATTCGCGTTGTCATTGAATGTGATTGCAATATAATAATAAACAAAGTCTGTTATGCTGTATCCTGTGCTTTTGTGAGCATTTGGTTTTAAAAATTGCAAGAAGACTTCTTTGTGTAACGTTTGATTCGCTCCACGATTTTCTATGAAACACTAAATCAAAGTGAAGACTACAGATCGTTGTTTTTATTTGGGGATACCAAAGATATTGTATTCCAATAATATCTCATTGCATCTCATAGTTACTAGTTTATGCAAACATCTAGACGCAGTAGTGCCGGTTTAATTACATTCCATTAAATTTCATATTAATGTCTATTCCAAACACCGGACTAATTAC
>NC_068991.1:79877114-79882156 GCF_001194135.2 Octopus bimaculoides
AGAGAGAGAGAGAGAGAG
This sequence comes from Octopus bimaculoides, assembly GCF_001194135.2. Taxonomy (NCBI): domain Eukaryota; kingdom Metazoa; phylum Mollusca; class Cephalopoda; order Octopoda; family Octopodidae; genus Octopus; species Octopus bimaculoides. The sequence continues at coordinate 79,877,133 of NC_068991.1, forward strand.
AGAGAGAGAGAGAGAGAGAGAGAGAGAGAGAGAGAGAGAGAAGGATAATTATGTAGCAATTTGTTCATACAAATGCGAGAAAAAGTGATCGTTTTTGTATGTTAATGTGCAATATATGTCTGGACAAACATTAATAGAGATATTAGCTTTGAGATGCTGAGTGGTGAATGGTTAGTTTTAATTTTAATATGTAATATAATTTTCGTATAAACATTATTTCAGACGAATTGCATTAATGATATTTATAATTATACATTATGGTTACTCTTTTGTAAACACCGCAAGTCTGCGAATTCAGTGTGCCCAACCAATGTCTTTGATTTTGCATAAGGGTTGCATTAAAACCCGATTGCTCGACAGTTGCAACGTAGACTAATGAGAAATTATCAACATTATCAAATAGCTGGAGCAATTATTCGGTGAAATCAATGACGAGAAATTTTGTCTGCTCATGATATCCGGATTTCAATGAATCTCGGAAATACGAAAAGAACAATCTTTGGTTTGTTGAAATGTAAAATTAGTTTTATTAGCAGGGATCTCCTCTATTTACAAGATCCACTTAATTTCTTTATCATTAATAGTAAATGGACTTCGCTGAAGTCGCATTTTTTCGAGAATAAAATTATTATTATCATTATTATTATTATTATTATTATTATTGTAATTATTATTATTATTATTATTATTATTATTCCGATATTAAGCGTATATTATTTGTATGCGATGTGTAGGTTAAAATCAACTGTCATTATTTTAGTTTTAGTACCTAACCTTCTGAACATTTTTCTATTTTTCTTGCTGAGTTTTCACAGACACAGGAATACATTAAAACATTTACGTATGCATAAACAAAAATACAAAAGCACACACCAATACATAAACATACATACACACACAAACACACACACACAAATACAGACTCGCACTCAAATGCGCATACACATACATATACACACATAAAATACACTTGAACTCATACATAAGAATCTTTCCACAATAATCTTTTCTATTCTAGGCACAAGGCCCGAAATTTTGGGTGGAGGGGGCCAGTTAATATGAACGACCTCAGTACGCAACTGGTACTTAATTTATCGACCCCGAAAGATGAAAGGTAAAGTCGACCTCGACTGAGTCTAACTAACCACAATAATCACATAGTCATGACGACCCGTCTGATAAATGCACACAAGGCACCTGCATCACAACCATCATGTTTCCAAAGGTGAATTATCCAAATCCTCAAAGAATTCCTCTCAATACATGGCTATGATACTCCTCCACTACTTCTGCTCGTGATCAGAGATGCACATGTCATCAGTCACGAAATGATGTGCTCAGCTGGTTAAGGTCAAACAACTGACAAGCAAATCTGTGGTATTGAGCAGAATATTTGCTGTAGCCCATCTTTTATACCAAGACAAATCAAAGTACATGATAATACTTCCAATCAATTAAGATCAGAAGCCATGGGAACCAGTGTCTGGTATTGCATTTATTATTATCTAAGGCAGCAAGCGGGGAAAAATCAGTAGCCCACTGGAGAACATGGTCACTGTCATTTCTTCCAGTTTCGAGTTCAAATTCCAGCGAGGTTGACTTTGACTTTTGTTCTTTCGGGGGCCAATAGAATCAGTACGGGTTGAGTACTGGGGCCATTGTAATCGAGAACCCCTTTGCGCAAAATTTCGAGCTTTGTGCCTAAAGAGGGAAAAGTATTATTATCAGCATTATTATTATTTCGTATATTTGTCACACAAGATGTTTGGGTAAAAAATTATTCCTCATAAAATGTTTCTCTTGCAACTTGTCAGACAATCATTTGTGAAAACCGACTTGCGTAGACATTTTGGACATATTAACAACTGTGTGATTTTCAACAATCATCCGACGATCGCCGCCGAGGAAACGTAATGATTTGCGAACTATCTGTCCCCAGTAGAATTTAAACTTAAATATACGCACGTTCTCACACACGCGTTTATACAAAGCTTAAATGAAGCTCTTGTGAGGATGTCGATTAGTCTCCCTTTCAGCAACGGTGCAAATGTATGAGTCTAGGCGATTGATATCTGCCGAATTTGAAAGACACAATCTTTGTGTAATACGTTCATAAAAGTTGATGACATCCATTTCTGAGTTACGTGGTATTTTCTTAGGAGCTGGGCCCTGTTCAATAATGTGTAGCCTTTTACTGAGTATTTAATCTATCCAGGGCTTAACCACTATCTATAACACCTCAACGTATACAGCAGCATTACTTCTAAGACCTTGTGGAAAGGTGTAAGCTGGCGTGACACGATTCATCATTCCTAACATTCATCGGAGTTTAGTGTGTATCACTCTAGAGAGATTAGAAGAACCAGCAAATAATCATCGGTTATTTCTTCTATTAAACTTAAGCGAAGATTTCTCTTCAGAGAAGAACCAAAGCATGCTATGCTCAGGAGAATTTTATCATTAAATAACCGCTTGATACTGATCAAACCGTTTTCTTGTATTATTACAGCCATGAATTGATCTCGCCTAACAACGTACGGATCGTATCAATTACACACACACACACACACACACACACACGCACACGCACACGCGCACGCGCACGCACACACACACACACACACACATAAAAGTAAGACCCAAGGGTCAGGATGAAGGAAGATAGTAAGCTTCGAGCAGGCCGTAGAAGGTAGATTCGAACGTAAATATGATAATCTCTTTTTTTTCTTCACATTGGATCGATATTTTCTTCAACGGCGAATGTGTTCATAACGCAATATTGGGTGGATGCGTGTGTGTGTGTGTGTGTGTGTCAGTGTGTCAGTGTGTCAGTGTCTGTATGAAAATAAATAAATGACGAGGGGACAGAAATGTACAGTTATGCGTGTTTAGTCATCACCTGTATGTATGTATGTATATGTTTGTATGCATATATGTGTATATATATATGTATGTGTGTGTATGCACTTGTGTGTGTGTGTGTGTCTGTGTGTGTTTGAGTGTGTGTGTGACTGTGTGTGTGAGTGTGTGCATGTATACGTGTGAGTTTGTGTGTGTGTAAACAGAGATTTTTTATGCGATTCGATGGTTCAAATCTCGTTTAGCCTCTGACTTTAGACCTTACTAAATTTTAATTTCGCTGAAGAAATCAAAAGTGTGTACTGTCATGAACAAAATGCATTGTTAGTGGTCAGAAATGCATGACCCTTTTACCATTCCTGAGGTCGTTAATATTCTGACAAGATTCGTCTCACTGTATAAACATGTAAAAGTCTGAAGTATTCTCTGTATTATTTCGCTAAGGAAAATGATTCCTTTAACATTCAGAGTTGGAGAAACGAATATTTCATTTCAAACAACAATGTAGATAAGTGAGAAGTTGTTCTTAGTTTAGAAATCCAAAGTAGAAGTTTAAAATGGAAGGGGAGCTTCTCTGTGTGTGTGTGTGTGTGCGTGTGCGTGTGCGTGCGTGCGCGTGTGTGTGTATGTGTGTTTAAATGAAAAGAACAAATGTGTATCCAAGAACACAATATAAATAATAAGAGCCACTGAAGTAAAGATTTGATTATTCAACCTTTGAAGCAATTAATTAGAATGAACAACGGGCAAACCAATAAAGGAAGAAATTAAACTACTGGAGGCAAGAGGTGGGTAGGAAGGACGAGTTGTACAAATAGTATCTCGCCAAATAGTTAACATATTTAACAAACTAGAAGTCAAAACTTACTACTACTACTACTACTACTACTACTACTACTACTGCTACTAAGAAGAAGTTTGTGCAAACTACAGTAAAGCGGAAAATAAAATAGATTACGTTACATTTAATGTTCGTAATTAGAAAACAACCAAATGCTGTGAATTCAGAAAAAAAATATACATGAATTGATAAAGCAGGGAAATCAATTTATAAACATTATAAGATTTGAAATCGCATTACTTTTTTATCACAAGCATTGGACAAAGTAAAAATAATTAATACAATTATGAAAGAAATATAACAATAACAATATACCAAGCCAGCCGCCATCATTGATTTGTTAAGAGACGAAAAACAAATACAATAAAACATAAACAAACTATATTTACTTAATTTATACCATTTATTATGATTAAACTAGGTTGATGCAGCAGATAACATTAACACATGTTGTATTACACATACGCAGATATGATAAATCTTCAAATATTTGCTTTTGTTTACAAGTGTGACTAAGAATTCGTGTACATATTTGTATTTAATCGAAATCACTGGGAAATATCACAGAATAATCGAAGGTGGTTTAGGAGCGTTGTTAAGATATCGATCACAATGGCTGATAATCTTTAGTTAATTTTATTTCTGAGTTGTGAGTTCTAATCGCACCGAGAGAAACTTTGTATTACCTTCTTCCAAGGTCAATAACATATAACTAATACGTACTAATGGTAAGATTAATAGACTAAACGTGTCCCCGGTGTCGTGATCCTGTGAGTTGTCGTAACGTTTTGGTTCGATATGATGCAGGCTTGAAACTATGAATAGACGATGAATAACTCTTGAAATGAATGCAGTAGAAAAGTGGATATGTCAGCCGGTAAAGCAATCGATGGTATGAGTTCATTTTTCGTCTATTCTTGTGGAGGAGAAAAGGAATCTTGCATTTTCTCTCTCTTGATTTGTCTCAGGACTAATGCGCGTGTGCGTGTGTATGTATGTGTGTGTGCGTTTATTTAAATACACATACACATACATATTTCGGGAGTATTTGATTTTTCTTGTTAAAACACACACGCATTATATATTATTAGTTCTTCACTCGTTTATTATTTTCTTATTTTATCCTATGTCCATTGTCCGGAAATCTTTAGACGCACACTTCTGACCTCTTCAGCGCCCATTTCCGATGAGTCCATTTGGCAAGGAAAACAATAACCATCCCGAAATATGACAATATCTGTTCCAACACACGATTTCACATGGGAATCTTACACACCAAATTCATAAATCTATCTATTTGTCTATCTATCTATCTATCATATAT
>NC_068991.1:79882166-79883356 GCF_001194135.2 Octopus bimaculoides
TATACAGCAATAAGAAAATATATATATACAAAGTTGGAATTTACAAAAAAGAAACAAACAAAACAAAAGACGAAGGTGCGTGTTTTAACAAGAGAGAGTTGGAGGGAGATAAACATGAGCAATAAAAGGAAGAATTATGAAAAGAACAAGAGAAAAGAGATGGAAAGATAGAGAAAATCTAAAGGTTATACTCAGAATTAAGACATCTCATAAAATAAAGTTTGTAGAAGATGGTGCAATTAGAGTTATAGCATATCACTATTCCTGTGATATCCTAAATCATTGAAATTCTGATTATAGTTATATAACTATTCATGTTTAAGTCCCTCCGGATATTTTTTTTCTAATTTTAACTTTATTCTCTCTAGCATTCATTCTCTTCTACCTACTCTAATATTTCTTCTTGTTTCTCATTGTTTAATTTTTACATTATATTACCTCACCTCCTCATGGTATCATCGACACGCTCAATTGCTCACAATGTCTTAAGGCCGTCAAAAGGTCACCGGCCACTTATTTAAAGTGGAATGCTTACATTGTTTCTTTTCTTCGTTCCTCTCTTCTTTCTGTCAATAAACTCAGCTTGATATTCCGCCTTTACAACATCTTCCTATGAGATGTCACGACTAGTCTGATTCTTTTTAATTCATTATATCCTTTTCATATTTCTTCTACCTTTCTTTTTCTTTATACATACATACATACATACATACATACATGCATGCATGCATGCATACATACATACATACATATATATATATAAACAAATAGTATATATATATATATATATAAACAAATAGTATATGTATGTATGTATGTATGTATGTATGTATGTATATATATATACATACAGGGAGAGAGAGAAAGCATGAGGTACAAACTAGCATATTTAGAGTTATAATCTTTTTCTAAGTTACTTGGACAATATGTGCGTGTGTATGTATTTATGTATGCATGCATGTATGTTTATACACATACACAGAAAGAGAGAACTTTATTTTTGCTTCGCCAGTTTTATTTATGTTAATGTTTATATAACATGTTTTGAAAAATGATACAAATTATATAAAGTCATTTATACGTGTTTGTCCACCTTGTATCTTTATATATTAAGAAAAGAAGTACCATAATGGAAAAAAGCAAATGGTACCTTGGTTTAAATTGACATATCTAATCACGATAATATTCCC
>NC_068991.1:79883366-79891515 GCF_001194135.2 Octopus bimaculoides
CCCCATCATTATTGATAACGTAATCTATTTGGTTAATTGTGGATCCCATGGCTTAAAATTCCTCAGGTCTCAAAGCAAAACGATACTTGGTGTCGTTTTTACCCTCTTCGCAACGCACAGACCGTTTTCTCTCCAGAGTAGTATTGCGATGACCTGCAATGGTGATAAAGCAGCTTTACTAGAGAAAAGAACCATAATATTTTCCTAAGTTACTCGAACGATACGTAATCATGCATCATCGTGTAAGAGTAACCCCCCTTTAGGTTTGACTAATCATCGACGCTTTTCTCTGCAAAGCGTCCAATGCTTCTAATTAAGTATTTCCTTTGCAATAAACAGCTCATGAGAGACGACACCCTTTGTTGGATATGATTATAGAAACCCATTTTTCACAACTTATGATGGGCCTACGCACGAAAGGTCGACATCATGTCTACTCTTTAATGACGAGCAGACATCTACTGGTCAACTTTCGACACGTTTTATATATGTGATTTATGATCTAAGTATGAGTTAAATTGAACTTCTTCGCTAATTCATGTGCAGGTTTTCTGAAGCTCAACATGGACAGAACTTGCTTATCCAAATCGAGTGAATCTATGAGAGACAAATTTCCCGAGTAAAACTAACCAGACTGTCGAAGCCATGTCTGGGCACTTAAAGCTTCATGTTCATAGATAGAATAACTATTTCTTATCGCTTTCATTGCTGAAGAGGCTTTTTGAATTCAACAAGCGTGTAGTGTCTTTTAAATGTCTATTCTAAACTTATTTTAAAAGAAGAAAATCGATTGAAATTTAAGCTGCTATGGCGAGAGGTAATCTACAAAGATAGCAGAAATTATGAAGATGTAAACATTAATATTTAGTAGTATTACTAGTTATGAAACACGGAGCCAAAATAGGAGAAATTACGATAATCGTAAGTTTATATCATTAGCTCTTACATACGTTTCTCTATTATACTGGATGTTAAAAGAATGTATGGCTGCCTAAACGCAAAAGAGTATCAGGGAACACTTCATTGGCTTAGAAAACAGAGGACTAATGGATAGAGAAAATTAGTCCTTTCTAACTTAATATAGAAGAGCGTTCTTTGATGATCCCCTCCGGTTAAGTATCCAATTGCATTGAACACCCAACACAGGATCCCAAGTAACTATAATGGTGAAGCCTGCGTGGGAATAAGTAATTTAAATTTACGTTTTACCATAAGAGAATTTGACTTTTAGCAGTTGACATATGCCACAAACATATTTTAACTAACCTAAATTTTGCTTATGCCTAAACACTGCTTGGCGCTAGCATTTCGTTATTTTTTCACGATCAGGCGATCTACCGGCGCAAATCATTTAACGTTGTTGAATGTATTTTACATAAAGTTATTGTCATATGAGTTTCTTTAGAGTTGCCTCTCTTAGGTACAATTCATTTATAAGAACCAAGTAGCTTGAAGCATCGACGTCCGGGATTCCTGATAGATGGCAGCAATGATGGAATAAGGTATTTTCACACCTTTTTACCATAAGAAAAATAATTTCTCTACGGCAACTGCACTGAATTTGCCCTTTAGCAGTTCAAATATGTCACAAAGATATTTTAACTAACCTAAATTTTGTATGTGTGTGTATATATATATATATATATATATATATATATATATAGAGAGAGAGAGAGAGAGAGAGAGAGAGAGAGAGAGAGAGAGTGTATCCACTGATGAGATACAGAGCCTCTTCGTATCGAAGACTCATAGTAGTGCACAAAATATTCAAACGTAAAGTCCGATATCTTTACATGGGATCGATTCCACATGGTAAAGAATGGTTATACGAGGGATCAAGTTGAGCGGGTAGAGAGGCAATTCTGCAGATAAACAAATTAAATATATACATTTTGTTAATATATTAAACACATTAAATATTAATTGCCTCCATTAGGGCCTCATATTGTGGTAAACTACACCTACCAACATTATTACGGATTTCTGAGCCCCCAGAAACAGCTGTTGGACTAACAACAACTTTCTCCCAGCCCTTCAGTATTCTCTGTTGTTTGTACTCTGCCTTGTACAAATACCTTTATATTTATACTTGAAAATTCATCATCTAGAACTCTCCACCTTTTGCTTTCTCTCGTATCATAATTATAAAGTCTCTAGAAAGACTTCCGATCGAGAAGATGTCAGATCTTGTAATGCTTGCAGTATTGGACGGGAGGATGGTTTGAAAAAATTCCAAACCTTTGATATGTTCAATGGCATGTTCAGATGTAAATAAACTGTAGGCGACAGATTTTCCCGGAATGAGATGGGGAATACTATGAGGAAATCCATAGAAATGCTCACCTAATCAACCTCTCGCTTCGCCTGACTGTTCATTGTATTAAATATTTAACCTATTCTATTGAGTTAAAATCAACCTAGAATTAACATCGCCGTTTAAGCTGGCAGGTACATATACTGAGGGTTTCTATTCAAGTTGAATAATTGCTTTACACTTTTCAAAGCAGACAATAAAACTTTGTAGTTTTTGAGTTTCCTCTTAAAATTAGTTATCTCGGGGATTTAGTTAACTCATACTCACACACACATACACGCACAAACATACAGATACATACAAACACATAAATATAGGGTAAAGGCCAGACAGAGACAAAGAAATGAGCACACACATGCACTCATAATGCACACATACGTGCTTACAAACGAACAGCGCATGCGTGTCTCGGCCATACTTAGGCGCACAACCACACATACAAACAGAAGTGCGCACACTTTTCCCATCTTTCTAGAAATGCTTTACTATTGCTTGCGTCTAACATGTATTTTCATTTTAATGCATTTTGTAATTAAGTCAATAGATTTATAATTTTATTCTACGTTCTCTATTGGCATTTAGTAATCGCGGAGTGTTTGTTTATTCTTTTATTGTTACCCATTATCGTTACTTATTCGTTAATAACTTACAAAAATTGTGCTAAACTTTCTTATGCTTAACGTAAATGACAAAACCTGCTAAAAAAAAAAAAGCGTCATGGCATCGACAATTTCATTAACGTAATCAAATAAATGTGCTTTCAGTAATTTAAAATCTAAAGACAGATTCACATACTAGATACACTCACATACATACATACATACAACCCACTCACGCACGCACACACACACACACACACACACACACACACAATTATGTATGTGTGTATGTGTGTGTGTGTGTGTGTGTGCGTGTGTGTGTGTGTGTGTGATGTAAAACACTAATCATCCCTCGTTTTGGGGCCCTTTTCCTAACACTGATATTAAATATTATCGTCCGTTTAGAAAAAAAATCCTATTACATTATTGTTTAGATTACCAATTTCCACAATCGCAATCTCGACGTTCACAACAATTTTTTTTTTTCCATTTAATTTACGTCGCTTTTTTACATTTAATTATTCTTGCAATTTTTGAGGGGGGCTTCGTTTTTAATAGGAATTAATTGCCTGAAGGGTTCAGCACTGAAATCTTATTAGTTCCTTTTCTTCGTTGGCTCTTTTTATTTCCCATTATTTCTGTTTAACCTCTAATCTCTTCGCTCCGATACGATTTTTCTTTCTTAACTCTTACAATCTGCCCTTTGCAATATCTTTCTCCCTCACATATGTTTGGGTGTATTCGTTTAATTTACAACCACCTCATCAACTGTTTCCACATCTTCTAGCATCAAAATAAGCGTTTATATTCTAAACGCTATTTACATCTTCTAATTGATAATGCTAATTTTTAACGTGTTGATAAGAAATTCGCTTCGGTAGTACAAGTTCAATACCACTACATGGGTCTTTAACAGTAGATCAATTACACTCATGAATTCAATTTGGTCGGCCAAAATTGTATAGAATATTATTCCTGTCTTTAGATGTCGGGTCTTAGGCTCTTTTTACCACAACTACCTCGCCCATCGATGCTTTTATAAGTATTCACTCCGTAGCAAGCAGTCCAATCGAATAGTGTGTATGAGGAAAACGTCTGACCATGCCCACATCAGTCTCAGAGGCTCTCTAAACGTTCTCAGATGCTTTTCTTCCTTTCCCCCCACACACACACGCACACAAAACGTATTTTTGGAAAATGACAGCCATACGGATGACAGTTGTCACGAATATTAGTAGTTTAGAAAAATATATGGATGACTATCTTGAATTTATGCTTCTGGTTCCAAAACCTGCCAATGTCGATTTTATTTGCAATATATTCATTAACCGTTAGGATCGAGTTTAAGTAGTATTAGTCAACGTCAACAAATAGTGACTATAAACAGTTCATAACTTTAATAAATTACTTTTGTAATACTGCCTCCAAAGTTTTACCATTAGGCCAACAAGTTCAGGGAATGAGGTAAGCTGATTATTTCGACACCAGCGCTCTACTGCGACTTTTTTTATCGAGCGCGCTAATGATACTGCCAGCTCGCCATCTTCATCTCTTTCGGTAATATTACTATGGTATTTTAGGCGGTGAACTGGCAGAATTATATGCACGCCGGACAAAATGCTTAGTGGTATTTCGTCCGAGAACAAATTCAGTCGAGGTCAACTTTGCCTTTCATCCTCTCGGGGCCGATAAAATCAACAGCAGTTGATCACATGGTTTCTATGTAATCGACTTATTCCCTCCTCCGAAAGTGCTGGCCTCGTACCAACATTTGAAATCAATATTTACAATAGAAATCTGAATTCTTCAGTTCTAAACACCAGGTTTTTCTTGATTTCGCAGGGTAAACAAGATTGTGGTATTTTTGAATTGTTCATGGAATTGTGATTTTATTGTTTGCTTTCAAGTTAGACTGGTGCAAGCAGATCTCAGTAATAACCGTCGCGTCGTTTACCGAAGTTCACTGTACGTCATAACATATTCTCCAGAAGACTGTCTCCTACAACTCAAACATGTAACATGAACTGGATTAGTTGGCCTTTTCAATGTGCTCCATCGAACGTTTAGATATTTCATCGCTGGCTTTATTTTTCTCTGCATCAACCTAACTATTTCTCACGTTCTATATGAACGTGTGTGCGTATACATATATATTCTTACACAGTTATATATGTATACGCATACATATATATTTACCTACACACATATATATATGTGTGTGTGTGTGTGTGTGTATAGATATATATTTATATATATAGTGTACATATACAAATATATATTTATATATATATATATCCATGTATACACTCTCATATAAATAATATAAATACATATACAAACATACATATTTGTATAGGTGTGTGACTGTGTATACACATGTATACACACGATATACACGCAATTATATATATATATATATATATACATGTTCATATATGCATATATGCAGACACACAGATCTGTGCGTGTGTGTATGTGCGTACGCGCGCGCGATGTGTTGTTTTGTATATGCCTACTTTTGCGCGTGTTTGTGCTCATGAGTCTATATTTGATGAAAAGGCGATAGAGACGGGCAGGAAGTAGTAAAGACCACCTGGTCTGCTTTGCCTGATTTCACGCAAGCGTTTATCCTTTCATGAATAACGCACAACCTTTCAGTGGAATATCAAAGAGCACTGTGAGTACGATAACAATTGAATTTCTATCGATTTGAAATAATATTGTGGATGAAATATCACTGTGTGACATGTCTGAACATTCAGATATCGAAATAATACTTTACAAATATAAACTTTAATTTCTATCCAATCATTTCATCGTATTTGACTATGTTTTGTATGGAGAATTTTGATCTTGTTGATATAGCTCATCAGACATATACAGGAATCGAATACGCATTTCGTTTCCATTTAGATTTATAGTTCCACACTCACAGGGGAAAATGCTATTCTTCTTCCTTATATTATGAAATATCTTGTTATCGCTTCATTCTTAGAACAGTGAAATTTCATTGTGTCACCTGCAACCTATCTCTTTGATATTGGTTCCTCACAACAACACAGAAACTTTCTCTCCTTTACCTTTCTTTCACCACCCCACTTTCTCTCTCTCCCTCTTTTACCCTCTCTTTGTATGCATGTGGGCGCATACGCGCATATGTGTTGTGAAACAATTCTACGTCTGTTATCCTTGACGTTTTAACTGAATCAGTCTAGAGTTTCGGTTATTGGCACAACCAATCAGAAACCATCGCAAAAACAAACTACAAATTAGCAAGTGATTCGAGCAGCCGATTAAAGAAAAGAAACGGAGGAAGGGCCAAGATCTAAGAATGTTTTGAAGTCACAAAGAGAGAGAGTTCCTCAAAAGTATCCCTCGACCTATTCAGTATAACACGAGTAGGTTTCCGTACAAGTAGTTGTCATACAAAAAGTCGAGATAGCTGACTGGCTAAGGTGCCAGGAACGGTGTTCAGAGATTCTGAGCAAAACACTTCATCTCAGATTGTTCTGTGATCGATTCGACTCCTCACGTGTAAGTGCATCTGTTCAGACAACGTCGATTTGATGGAAGGAATGTGCTAATGAGCGGAACAAACAATTGATCTCTATGAGCAAATCATTTGTGCAGTTCGTTCGGCAAAAGCTGAACGCTCATACGTCGTCTTCGACGGCAGAGTACATTATTATTATTATTATTAATATTATTATTATTATTATTATTATTATTATAATTGTTTTTGTTATTATTATTCTTATTATTATTATGATTATCATTATTATTATTAATAATTTATTATTATTATTATTATTATTATTATCATCATCATCATCATTGTTAATTATTATTAAAGACGTCACACAGTCCACAATAAACTGAGGTTGTTATGCTAGAGTATAACAGACCGGACCTAGTGGTATATATATACTAATGGTCACATCATTGAATTTTTGAATTTCTGAATTTAAAAAAAAACTTTTCCTTTGTTTTTGTAAGTTTTGCTGTGGTTTTCAGTTTTTGTAATTGTGCAGCTTGTATATCTTGGCAGGTGCTTACTTCCTTAATTTCTTTTTTATCGTGCACTCAATTGTGTTTTTGCAATAAATGTTATGTTTACATATTCGGGTAGTCAGGGAGAAAAAGAAAGAATTTTCACACAAAATTGAGCAAAAAGGTTGATACGAAAATAAACCGGAAGGCATCATCGAAAATGATAATGCAAAGATCCTATGAAATTTTATGATTCAGTGCGACCATGAGATATAGAATAGGAAACCAGACACAGTGTTGAGAAAAGATGCAAACGATGCTGGATCGTAGATATAGCATGCCCAGCTTAAAAAAAGTATGCAACAAGGAAGAAAGAAAAGTCGATAGATATAATAGGTTAGCTTGGGAGCTTAAGCAAATATGGTGGCTGAAAAATGTGGTAGTAGTACGAATAATTGTCGGTGCCCTGGGAACATTCTGAGGCTGTAACTTGAGGAGAAAATGCAATGACTCTTTGGGACTTTCTAGTACATATAGAGCGGACCATTAAAGTAAATAAACGCGATATTGTTGTGAAGGACGAAAACAATAAAGTCTTTTTATTGATTGACATAAGCATACCTTGTGATCATAATGTCTCCGCAAAAAAATTTGATAAACTAAGAAAATATCAAGATTTGCCAATTAAAATCGAAAAAATGTAGCATCTCATGACGGTTACAATACCAGTGATTGCAGGAGCACTTGGAATAATCAAAAAGGGAACTGAAAACTATTTGAGTGTACTATCTACGCAGGAAGTGCAAAACAATTGTCTTAACTGATATGTCGCTGTGACTTTTCTTTCTTTTCAACTTTTCCTTTTTCTCTCAGTCTTCTCTTTTTTCCCATCACATGACTTTGTAGATGAACGATCTGGTGTGTTTATTTTGATGGCCTATCAACGTATACAGTGAGTTTCTTTGCCCTAGGTGTTGTGAAGACACTCGGCAAGAAATGGAAACAAAATTAGATAATAATAATGACAATAACATTAATAATAATAATAATAATAATAATAATAATAATAATAAAAGGAATATATTCACAGACACGACAAAGCTGGGACCTATATACACTGGAAGCTATGCCAACACTATGGAATAACAACAGAAAAAAGATGGTATAAACACACGCCAGAAAAGGTCACAGAAAACGAGAAAGCAGCCATACTCTGGGATATGCCAATACATACAGATAGAGAAAT
>NC_068991.1:79891525-79900592 GCF_001194135.2 Octopus bimaculoides
ATCTAAAAACAGAAACAATTCCTATCATAGTAGGTGCCTTAGGTATAATAAAAAAATATTCAGACAAATACATAACAAAAACACCAGGACTTACAAATATATATAACATACAGAAAATTGTACTACTGGGTACTGCACACATTCTACGCAAAATACTTTCAATACAGTAAACATAAGAGCACCACAGCAAACCACAGCACATACCCAAGGCGCACAGAGCTGCGCTCGGTAGTGAAGTGAAAGCACGTTATAAAAATAAAACTACTGAATAATAATAATAATAATAACAATAATAATAATAATAATAATAATAACGATAATAATAATAATAATAACAATAATAATAGTAATAATAAGATATGACTATAAAATGTTGCTTTTAAGTTTCTAATCAACAAAGAGAAAGATAGAGGGATGGTGAGAGGAAGAGAGTTTCATTGACTTTATCAATTCAAGATATTCAAAATCCTCATTGGCAAAATTCCCAATAAAATATATTTCATGATATAACAACAGAACGTATTTCTATTTGGCTTCGGTATTGATGGCAATTTAGCCACATCATTAATTTTACAAATGATTAATGATTTCTTATTATTTTTTGATAGATCTAACAAGATTTTATCTGACTTTATTGTTGGTTTTTACAAATGAATAATGAAATACATATTAAAGTAAAATACATGTAATGTTTTCTCTACATCTGTCTACTGTGTGATATTTAATTGAATCATTAAATTAACTTCCGGCTTTCAGCAGACAAAAATAACATATATCTATCAATAGATAATTTCTTTGTTTTGGTAAAAGTCCAGCAATAGAACCATCATTTTACCTCGCATTACTTGTTTTGTAACTGTCCTCTGTGTGATGGTATGTGTACGTGACCATGACTGTGTAAATGTGTACGCTTAATTTATTTGGAATAGTTTGGTTGCACTTTTATGTCTGAGTAAAGATCGTGTGGCTGAATCCAATGTAAAAGGCTCTACGTAGTTGCCCCAGTTGTAAAAACTAGCAGTAAGGCAGTCATAGTTTCTTCAAATTACACCTAACTTAGAAGGGGTTTGAAAGACACACAAAATAACGTAGTCCTTGATGACCCGAAAGATCAGGGCCATCTTGATACATTTCAACTTAGATCTATATGTTCAGAAATATCGTAGGGATCACAGACAACCAGGCTGTGCGGGTTTAGTTTCCATCTACCTATACGTTATTATTTTATATTTTCATTGTTATAAAACTATAAACCACATTTGAGAGCCATGTCATAGTTATGCAGTAAGAAGAATTCCTGGCTTTGATACATCACCATAAATACGAAAAGTAACGGATACAACCGATTGACCCTAGACCGTGTAGAAGTTATTTTCTCCGAACCTTGTCAAATAAAAGGTAAACACTATCCACGCCATAAAGTCAGAAATTAAAGGGATAGAATTACAAACTGAAAGGTTATTTGGTTTGGTGCGCTGAAGTTTCTGCATTTTGTTCGCCTTCTTTTGTAGTAGCACATAATAAAATGTTGAATAGAATACAATAGATACCTTTCTTGACATTTGCAGAAGCATGGTACATTCATTGAAATTTGAGTTGATTGTGCTCAATAGTTAAATACAAAAGATGAAGTGGCATAATTAGAGAGAATAAGTAAACAAAATTATGTCTATTCTTCTTACCTGATACTATATGTAAGTAGAATTCCATACAATCGAACTAACAAAGAAAAGCAGTGTGTATTCTAGAAATTTAATTTGTTTGAAATAGTTACAGATGAATTAAAAAATAAATTTTGGAGACGATGTGTAACTTTTATACTGAAATTTAGTTAAGTATGAATACTTATTATTATAAATAGCCAACGAGTTTAACAGCCCTGTTCTGGTTTTCGTACAGTTTGGTTTGTTTCGAGTCGTATTATGTTTAAATAAAAAAAAACAGAGCTGGTCTTTGATTTAAGGTTCGTAATGTTTCCTTAGGTAGAGCTTCCGAAAGCATTTGATGCAGTTTGTGAGTTATGATTACACCGTAATGGTAGAATATATTCAATGAACAGAATTTAGTTTACAAATAATGCAGGGACACGAACTTTTGCTTAACGTATCAAGATTTGATCCTATTTTCCTAGATCAATATCTTACACTCTCCCAGATTGATTCTTAATCCCAACACATACTGAAGCTCCAAAGATTTATTGAGACAACTGGCTTCGAGGACTCGATTTAGAAGTCAGCAGTAAACAAGTGACGTCATGATTTGCTCTCTTCCTTGCTGATATAACCTCTTCCAATATAATGGAAACCGTTTCTGTAAGAGAAAAAATCTATTGACAAAAACCTACCTCTACCCCATCAATACAATTGACCTTACTTCAAATCATAATGTGGCCTGCCTAACTGTCTGCCTACCTACCTACCTACATAATACATACATACATACATACATACATGCATACACGCATACTACATATAACGACCACTTTGCCCTTAAATCGCAGCATAGCGTTTTAGAAATAGCACGCCCTTTATTACTGTGTTATAGAATACACTATAAATAAAGCTAAACAGCATCCTCAAGGCAGAAACACATTTGTTTCCAGGTATCTTCTTCAACACTGATTAGGTATTCAGCAACAACAATGAAAAAACACAAGTTCTATTTCTTGTTGAAACGGTAATCTATATCAGTAATACAGACTACTTATTTAAGGCAGTTTTTTTTCTTTGATCACCATAATTTTCTCTCAGTACTTCTGGTTTTGGGGGCTCAAAATTTATCTTCTCATCCATCTAATATCAGTTGGTTGCTCTACCTCTCTTAAAACTCCTTTAACTACCAGTAGTCGTTAACCTGTCTCTCCAAACATTTATTTTAGTCCATCTGTTCTCTGATGTCATGAATCTTGAAGCAGTACAACGATTCTACATTGTTCCTGCAATCTTCACACATCGATGTCATTAATGGAGAAGCAGAATAGTTTTTTCCTCTAAGCTATCCGTTCGAGTGAGTTTCATCACATGCTTGCATTCCTCGCTGCTACACTGGTTTTCAAATTCATTTGGCCTCTTTTCTTCAATTCCAACATTTAACCAGCAACCATCGTTTCCGTTACTCTTCAAAAGGGCTTGCAAAGATCATGTGTTCAATAATGAATTTAAAAAAAAACCCATTGAATTGTCCTTCAGCACGTACTTAAATGAATATCCGAGAACGGGGTTATCAAGTTTCAGATATTAGTGTAAAGATTAGTTTGAATAAAATATGTTAAAGTCACATTTAAACACTCTTTTCTTCTGAATAAATATTTAAATTTTATTCCAACTGATCAATATCGTTTATATTTGATTTGTGTAAACTGGACCTATTTAATTTATATTAGCAAATGTTTGATCAAGATATTCAAGTAAACTTTTAATTTCCTCCTCACTAAAATTTATATTCAGTCGAAACTGCTATTGAAGCATGGAGAAAAATTATTGATTTCTTGATATTTATCTGTAGTTCAACATTATTTGCATTTAACGTATTTTCGCTATTTCCGGTAGTTTACTTTTTAATTATATATTCAACTTTATCTCAGAGCTGTAACATGTATTTTGATTCTCATTCACTTCTGATTTGTGATTAAGATCATTGAGAGATTAACGTGACTTTGTTGATTGAAGTCTAATTGCAAAAGTATGGAGATTCAGAATATAACTTGCCGTTTGAATACGAATTTTGCAAATTGCATTAAATAGACTTTTCGCACTTATATATGTATATATAACAATTTTTAATTGATAAATTGAAATTAAATATTTTTCCCATACAATCTGAAATGTTAAAGCAGCAGAGAATTCTAAAGTTAAGTCTGTCAATTTCATATAATGAGTTTTCAGTAGTTTTAGTAATGGAATCGGTAAATGAAGTGCGTTATAGCAATTTATGAAGCAGGAAGACGTGAATAGGTTAGTTGTTAATGAAGTTCGCTAATGGGCTCTATTAATGAGCTACTCTAACAAAAGACATATTAAATATATTGGAAAACTTACTCATTTTCATAAACATCCATATATTTACTGCATGGATATCAATCAAGGAGGAATTAGAAGTTGAGATAATATTAATAATAATAATAATAATAATAATAAAATCGTCCTGTGGCAATAAGTGCACTCAGCACATCACACAGACTGTTACCTAAAAGGCTGAAGTATGAAAGGATATTGAAATTGACACATGTATCTTATATTCTGCATTGATTTTAATAATGGTTCGTGCGATCTAGGAAGACTTGCCGTCATTAAACCTGCTGATGACACCTCTGACAAATAAATCATAACAGCTTTTGTCCTACCACCACCACTACTACTACTACTACTACTACTACTACTACTACTATTAAATATGATAACAATAATAATAATAATAATGATAACGGAAAAACCACGACAGAGTAGGACAGCATTTACATTGGAAAATATATAAATACAACAAAATCAGTATTTCTGCTGGTATGAACATCTTCCTGAGTCAGTCGTTGAAGGTAAAAATGTCACTATCCTTTGTTTTCCAGTCAATACCGAAGAACGTTCCAAGCTAATCGACCAGAAGATACTTGTAGACTAATAGATGCAAGTGTTCCTGCTGATAAAAAGATATCTATAAAGGAATTTCAGACATTAAGTAAATACAAAAGATGTGGAAGCCTCAAACAAGAACTGTTCTTGTTATTTAATATTTTTTTCCTTTTTCTCTGTCATTCTTCTCCCCTTTTTATCACATGACTTTGTAAATGAACAATCTGGTGTGATTATTTTAATGGCCTACAAATTTATACAGTGCGTTTCTCTGCCCTAGTTGTCATAGACAATTTGATAGAGCACTGCTTCTATCATTATACACAATCAAATGAAGTCAAACGAGACAAAGAAATAAACAAAAAGCTAATATCCACCTCTAATTTATTTCGAGGGGCGTGTATGTTTGTTTAATGCCGTGGGATCTATATATATATATGTATATATATATATATATAATGAGCGTGTTCATTATTATTATTATTATTATTATTGACATCGCACAAAATATATTGTGTCTACCGGGGGTGTGTACTGTTTGTCAAGTTACAACAAGGACCTCAGACAGACAGTACTTTACGCAATATGAGTGCAGTTCCAAGTAATGCCGACTTTTGCAATACATCTAGATTGTAAGATATTTCTAAAGTTTTCAGATGTTTTTTCCATATTAGGTGCTATTGAACCCAATGCTCTGATGAAAATAGGGATGCCCTTTATGTAAGACTCTCGTATCTGCCACATCTTAGCGATCTCAATTCTCAGGTCTCCATATTATCATCCTTTTCTCTTTCTTTCATGATGATATGTTGATCTCCTGCCACTGCCACGTCAATTATTAGGCACTCTTGTTTGTCTCTCCGAGAGGTTGCGATATCCGGCCTTCAGTGCTCCAACAATGTCTGCAAATCAAAGTCCCAGAGGATTTTCGCAAGAGGCAGGAGTCTTAGAGCCATTTCAGTAATAGTATCACTTACTGGACGAACTATTCCACCTAGATTTTGTCTCAATCACTGGACCTAAATCGGGTTTTTAATACTAGACCTAAATCGGGTTTTTAATACAAGACCTAAGTTGTTGGTCTCACGGTGGAAGTGACCATGTAATTCTATACGGAGTTGGGTTTCGTGAAACAAAAACAATACATCTACTACGAGGGGATAGACACCACTGTTCAAGCAGTATGATCATTTTGTAGCCATGTTCATTACTAAATTCAATTTCTGACGGAGTTAAAGTCTAAATTAAGCTCCACGAGAGTGATGAATTATTTGTCAACTGTTTAATGCTTTAAAACTAGAAGTAAATTGTTCTACCAAAACCGAAAAGAGAAATCACAACATTCTTGAAACAAAAATTCTACGAAGATGAAATGTTCATGCACGTATGAAAGTTTTCTTCTTTAAGAGAATAAATTCCATCTCATCAAATAATTGTCAGAAATTCCAAGGATTTAGTATAAATCAAAATGAAAATTTTTATCTTCGAATATAACGGCTCTTCAGAAATTTTACGAGTCTTTTGAAGTAGTATCTTTTCTTCAATATGATTTAATATCTTTGGAGATATATTAAACTTCCTGAAATTTCATGAGTCGTGAAAAGGAAAAATAAATAAATAAATATCTTTTATTTTTAATCTAATTACTTACGAATACAGTTTGAATCTTTTACATGCAATTCTATTTGGAGATGTTCACGAGAGGAAATGACGCCATGTGAGGCAGAAATCCGTCAAAATAGTTTAAAATAAGAATTACAGATAATAAAATATAACATTTAAGAATGTAAAAACTTTAAAATTTCTTCGATTCCATATATTACACCAATCTTAATGGAGAAACGAATTCTTTCTAATTCAAATTCATTTAAATCCCGTAAATTGGAAATACAAATTGCCTGAAGCTATAATCTAAAGGGGGGAATCTCTATTATTCTTGATTTTGTCTTCATTTCTTTTCTTCCTAACTATTCTGTAATTCATTTCCACGCCAGGGAATTCGAAATTTCCACGCATTTTTTGATACTTTTATTTGTTTCCACTTGGATATAATCTAATTAAATGAAGAAGAATTTTTTTTTCTCCTTCATCAGATAATTCAGAACAGCAGGATTCTATTTTGATTTGTCTCCTCACCCTATTCCTCTAACATATATTCTCAACACTAACTCAATGCATTAGCTGAAAATAACTATTCTGTTTAACATTGCGATTACTCAGAAATACTGGGATACATCTCATCCCATAAAATACAGACTTTCTAAATTTATGAGCTTCACACAATATTTTTTTTTTTTTTACCGACTTAGACCAATGACATTTTCCTCGAACTCACTTTGATGTTTATTTGTAGCTATGCCGAAATGGTTAAGAAGTTTGGATTCGATCCTATTTCGTGCTATCTTGAACAAATATAATTTATCATGCTCTCGGATAGAAATGGGGGAGACGGAAACTGTTTGGTAGCGCACCAAACAAGATGGACCTCCGATGCAAATCTATCGCCTTTTCATTCTGGGATACGCAGCTTCACACATGTTAATTCACGATCAATGCAGTTGATCGATCAACTGTATTCTCATCGTCGAAACTGACGGAGATTCATTGAAGTCTGTGTGCTTGTATGTGTGTGTCTGTGTAGTAGTAGTAGTAGTAGTAGGCTTTCAAAGAATTATACAGATCTCAGCATTAAACTCTCCGCCAATAACATGTCTAACAAGCATGACCTTGGTAGAGGTAAGAGTAGACCTTAGCATCATTCTGAAAATCGAAGACGTACAATGGCGGTGACAATATATATAAATAGAACACATAAGAGAAGTGAGGTGAGGGAGTAAATGTTTATTCCATTCGTTTTAGCTGTAAAAGAATGGAATAAACATCCAACCTCTCATCTTACAACTCTTATACACGCTCGCACCCCCCATACACACACACACACACACACACACACACACATGCGTTTATGCATAACAAAGGAGGTGAAATATATGGTGAGGTTCTAAGTGTTTTGCTTTTAGTACAGTTTTAAGATATGGAATATAAATGAAAATTATATTCAATATTTCCCGTTGTGAGAAAACCTCTGTAGATATGAAAACTGTAATCAGTTTCATGAAAAACAAAACTAAACCCAAATATATAAATTTAAGGCGACGAAGTTTTGGTCATATATTGGTCATTAGATTTTTAATACAAAATGCTTTTAATCTTTGATGAAAGGTGCAGAGAAAGAATCACTCTCGTTTAATATACGATAATTATTGTTGAACCTACGTAACAGATGATAGTCGGATTACACCGAACATAAATTTGTATGCAGCTTTTCTTCAAAGTCCTTTCTAACGCTGTATGACTTGAAAAATGACCAATTATATGTTATATTGTGAATAACTCTGTTGCTTGTGAAAAGTATCAGCTGCGTTTACTTCAGTATCGTTTATGTTAAACACCAGTCTTGTTTCTACTATAAAAACCATTTGTATTAAACTAAGGAAAAATCAAGCGATCTATAAACGGATTGAGAGTGACGGTAAACTTTGCGACAATTTAAGGCGATTAATTGAATCATGACGTGATATAGAAGACTGTTAGAGAAAGCAGCTATCACAGTAATCTCGAAAATGGAATGACTTCTTGGATAATGTTATATTATTAAATACCATTATCTTCAGACTTCAGTTATGTTTTGTGTGATTTACAGATCCGCTCGAACCGACTCACAATCGCAAAAGCATCTGAGTACATATTTGTATGTGAGATGCTACAGATTTATAAAGAGAGTTAGTAAAAGATTTCTGTAGGTTCAATTGATATAGAAGTGAATAATCTAACTTTTAGAATACTTTCCACTTGTCTCTCAGGGAAGAAAAAAAAATTAGCTACTGGTACCAAAATTTTCACTGCCAAATTGCCAACAACAATCTGTTTCTCAGTCTCGGTACGCAAAACAATATGAAATATAAAATTCTTTATTCAACACGGGCAATTAAATTGACAAAATCTATCTTTACAAGATTTACATCAGGTGTTCCTACCGCTATTGTTCATATTGTAATTAAAGATCCTCGAACCAATGACGCGAAGTGAATTATGAAAAACTTTAACCGTGTTTCTGTTAAAGGTTAAGTAGTACTTATATGAAACTAGAAAATTGATTTCTATACATTTCAGGAATAGTCTATCACCTTCATGCTGGATGAAGAATTATAAAAAGAAAGGTTTGCGTCGAGTTGGCCTATTTATGTTTGGTCCAATATAGGCAATATGTTTATGTATGGATGTGTTTCTGTGTAAAACATTTTCATAAAATATTTTGAAGACTGGCATCTTCAATAACGATTTCTATCTGTATGTTACATATGTGATCATCTTATTTGTAGTAATTATGAAATATGTACTTACCCAAAACACACATAAATTGGCATTCAAATCTTTGTAGGCACACACACACACACACACACACACACACACACACACACACACACACATATATATATATA
>NC_068991.1:79903477-79906547 GCF_001194135.2 Octopus bimaculoides
ATATATATATATATAGGCACATGCAAGAATGTGCGGTAAGAGGTTTGTTTCCTAACCGAATAGCTCCGGATTTAATTTTCAACAAGAGCCGCGGGACAACCAAAGCCTTGGTAATGGAAACTGAATGAAGCCCGTCGTATATGTTTGTGCGTGTGTCTTTGTGTCTGTATTTATCCTCATTACTGCTTGACAAATGGTGTTGTTGTGGTTACGTACCCGTAAATTATCGGTTCGGTAAAAGTGGCCGACTGAATAATTGCTGGGCTTAAAAAGTCCCTAAGTGGATTCGTTCCACTAAAATCCATCCGTATGATGCCTCGGCATGGCCTCAGATACTTTTACACAGAGAGTAACTGTCAACATAATTTACTTTAAGGTATGGATGACGTAAGTTTACTTTTAACTTCCTCATTCTTGCAAACACCAAGTAGATAGTTAACTCGCTTTGTGATCATGAGTGTACCAAACTTCACATATGCGCATGCTCACATTTTCGCGGATGCTTGTATGAGCGAGTGTACTCGCGCCATGCAGCTTGCCCGAGGGCATTTATACATCCATATTTGTTAACGGTTATTTTTAATACTTTTCTCGCTGATTTGCGTGTTCGTTTCTCTTTTTTCCATCTGTGATTTTATTTTTGATCTTTTTATGTAAATGAAGATATTTCCTCCGTCTGGCTGCTTTTCTTTCTACAAAAGAAAAGGTGACATTGCAGAACTGTCATTTTAACGAGTTGTGTCTATTTCTTCATTATGCTTTCTTTCAGATCATTGGTTTATGGCCGTTTTTTATTCTTTTTTTAGTATACATTACTCATTCTTAATAGATTACGAAACCAAAATGGGTATCAGTTTGGCACTTTCTCAGATTTCGCAATATCCAACTGACTTCTCTGTTCACTCGCAATTATTTTGTTTCAAAGACTACGTATTCCTTTCAGCAAATCTAAAAGTTTTCAAATCCACTTGTTATGTGTACCGGTTTCGTTCTTTCAGGCATGATTATATTTGAGGATTTAGTATTCCCTTGTGGAAAATGTACTTATGTTATTTGGAACGTTTAGATGTATGCTCAAAAGTCTTGTTTATCTTAATATCGTAGAAAATAACAACTATAGTTCTCTACGTGTTTTTATTTAATTCAAGATTTGTATATCAAAATAGACTCGAGTGCTTTCCAAGTGGCGATGAGAATATAAGATACAATTATTTTCATCATAATCATCATGGCAATTCTATTTGAAAAAGTAAGTTGTACTCTACAAATTTTCGTATTCATGAATAAAAGTGAAGTTATATGTGACATATCTGACGTATGGAATGGTAACACAACAGTCGATGTGGTGTCTCAGTATGGTCGCTGTCCAATGACCAAACCTGTAAAGGAATAAACTGATAAGCTTGTCTAATTTAAAGATGAATCACCAGCGTAGAAAACGATATCATAGAACGTCTTAGAAAAGCTACAAATAATTGACGAAGAACATATATTTATTATTTTATTTGTTTATTTATTTTATTTCTTACTACAAAAATAACAATAATTATATTTTTTTACGCTCAATTACGTATAAAAATTTTAGTTGTTAATTGGGAAAAATGTATGTGGATGTATAAGAAACTATTTTGAATGCAACGTTAGTTTAAGAAAATATTTTGTTTTGTATAATTGTTTTCGTGAGTGAAGTTCTGTATGTCAGTTGAGCTACATTTAATATTCTCAGAACATGGTTCTATCATAACTTTAGTTAAATATGATGATCCCATAAAAAGTGTCAGTTGATTCACTCCCAGCATCACATTTCAAGTGTGATAGAACCCGCAGAAAATAACCACTTCCTTTTATGACAACTTTATATTATATTACTTCGCATTATCCTCTGCTGTGGTTTCCGTAACGTTAGATTTACAGATTTTCTACTTGTCATAACATACAAAGCAAAGTGGTCTCTCACGCATAAGAAGTTCAACAGAAATAATCTTGTCTCTTGATCAGCAAACCTTTCGTTGTTATCTGTCACGAGAGCATCCGATTAAGCCTTTCCGTTCTTAAGCTCAACGTTTCCTTCCTTTTGACTCTTTCTAACATACGTTCTCTCAATTCTTCTACTCTACACGGTCGCATTATATATATCAATATTCGTTCAGTATATAAAAGAATTTATATTACTTTTATATGCAAACGCATATACACAAATGATGGCGCTCCTCGAGCACTTTTTTAAACTTAAACTTCTACGCATAAACCCAGTCGCAAAGAGCAGATGCGCCTCACCAGATACACACGGTTTCCAGGAATAGAGACTTCACAAACATACATCTAAGTGATTTCGAGCTTCCTCTTCTTTACTATTACAAAGAATCGATCATTGCATATGAAAGAAACAATATTACTATACCTCACTAACCAATATACATGTGAAGCCTAGAAAATCGATATAAATAATCGATTTCACTATATTTCATGATTTGATCTGTCATGGTGACTTCAAATATATAATATTAGCAAATAAACATCTCAGTGATTGGGTTTCTACTTCAGAACAACACGCTACAGCAGCGAGCAATTTATCATATATAAGACTGAAATAAATCCGTAATTGTACATAAATCCGTGTTAGTACTTCTACTCTACATTCAGTAATGTAGGCTGAGTAAAACACGGATTTTCGACTGATTGACAATGTCTCACACAACAAAATACTTTAACCATTGGCACAGGACTGTACTGTTTCTTCTCTATGCCTCTTCTACATTGTTATATCCTTCCATATATGTGTCTTTTCTTCTCTCATCCGTATCATATCACTAACTCGCAAACCTTACATGAAATATTGTTGCTTAATCATTCAACTTGTATGCAGTTTAAAAACGTAGGCTCACATAAATTACCCTCCGATTTTTACATATATATGTGCAAATGATATCAAAGCAAAGAGAACAGTGTATGAGTCTCTCAATAATATAGTAACTGTTGATTGTTGGGTCTAAAGTCTAAAGAGTTAGTTGTGTGCGTGTATATATATATATATATATATATATATATATATATATATATATATATATAT
>NC_068991.1:79906764-79907644 GCF_001194135.2 Octopus bimaculoides
ATTTAACATGAAACCAATAACAGCCTTTATTCACAAATAAAGAAATAATATCCACCAATACAATGTTGAACACTCATTTTCATCGTTCAACATTCACAGACACATACACACACACATATATAAGTATACACCTAGGGGACGCACAAAACCACAAGACAAACACACATAGCTATATATATATAAATATATAGAAATAATATATATATATATATACACATATATATACACACACACATATATATATATATATATATATATATATATATATATAAACATACACAGGTATAAGTTTGAGGTGTTTAAAACCTACAAGGGATGGTTAATCCAAAGGAGCTCCCCATTCTTCGTCTTTATTCTCGTAACAATGTATCTACCTCTACATATGACACTGCATTCTGACGATGTCTATCACCACAAATGGTAAACAGAAACGATCGTAAATGTACTCTTACTACCACTTTTCTTTATTGATTAATTAAACAATGGCTTACTAGTGCATACGACCAAGTTCTTCCTGTTAGTTCTCCTCCATTTTCTTTTTGCATATATATTTATATTGGGTTGTGTCTGGGGAGAGTCATTTTCTAATCGTGCCTTAAAATTTAACACATTCACCGTTAAAATTTCCACTTATTATTTTTATTCTCCTAAAATTTTCGTTGCGTCTTGCAACCTTTTCAATAGTCGTGGATAATAATAATAATAAGTGGAAATTTTAACGGTGAATGTGTTAAATTTTAAGGCACGATAAGAAAATGACTCTCCCCAGATACAACAGAATATGCTTCAACACACGAAATCACATAAAAAATCTTGCAAACCAAATCCAAAAACAAAATATTCATATTGGGTTGTCCGGAAAGTTTGTGCCGATTTATAG
>NC_068991.1:79909167-79911368 GCF_001194135.2 Octopus bimaculoides
ATATATATATATATATATATATATATATACCGGAGTAAGCACTTAAAATGTATGACAGATTCCTTTGAGTTTCCGTCTATCAAATTCACTCACGTGGCTTTGATCAACCTAAAGCTATAGTGAAAGACACTGGCCCAAGATTTCACGCTGTGAGTGTGAAGCCAGAGCCATACGGTTCGGAAGGAACGTCTTACTACACAACCACGTCTACGCCACTTGAAGTGGTAAACCCAGCTAGCAAGAGCTATTTTTATCCTGCAGCTTAATTAATTAGCAACAAGAAATGAGAACTAAAAAATATTTGCTGAACTTTACACTGCAAAATAGACACGTTTGTTGTTAGTTTATAGTTCATCGAGCTGTAGCAGGGTTTGAAGTTTTAAATACTAAAATATGTTCAGAATGTTAATAAAATCACAGTATTCATTAGAGCCAAACTGTAAATATTTTGTCATGCATATTTAATTATTTCATATGATTTATGTTCTGTTAAGTAATTTTTCTCGGACATTAATTGATTGACATATGTGCACCACCAGATGATTTAATTTAGGCTTTGACTGATATAAAGTGTGTTTAACAGCGGTTACGTGTTGTCGGGCAACATTTAAGTTGTTACTTCCGCAATGCTCTCTCAAGCAATTATATCAGTCAAGTCGTTCTTCTGCAGCACTGGAAATATTTCTTTACATATCCTGTTCATGTATGTTCTGTGTCTTGTGTATGCATGCACGTTGTGGGACCTAATTTCTTTACATTTTCCTTCATATCTGTATATTAATGTTTAATTATCAGATGTTCATCACGTGTTTATGCGTATTTTACAGTGTGCATTTGTTATTGTTGTCACTGTTGTTTCTTATCTTCATGTCTAACTTGGATAAACAGATTCATAGATCAAAAGTTCCAGTCGTGACCATCTCGTGATTTTTTGTGTGCCAAACTCTACATTGTGTGATATAAATTTCTTGTTATTTTTAGAGGGTCGAAGATAATTTGGCTGCTACTTCTAGCAAGTCGAAGTTATTTATCCTGTGTATCTGCATAATTGTGTATGTATATGTGGGTATTTGTGGGTGGGTGTATGTTTGTGTGTGTTTGCGTGCATGTCATCATTTTTGTATATGAATTCCACATTGTCTCGAGTAAACCCCTAATTTTAGGCTATTAGATGGGGTTTAGAGGTGATTAGTCCCCTACTCTAATACTACCAACTCATAAGTCTCCTTTATATCTACGTATTTGTTAGTATTGTGATTGTTTTTGTCCTTGCTTCACTTCTTGCGTTAAGATATTTTTAAACTTCAGAAATTTGAAATCTTTTACGAGAAATTTATTTTTTGTTTCCCCCTTTTTTTTTATTTCAGTAAACGATAAAAGCGAAATTTAAAAAAAAAATTTTTTTAAACAGTAAGAAGACCATCAACAAGAATATTTTAGAGAGGAAGCCATTATTTTTTCACCTCGTTAAATCTTTCAATGATTGTTGTGATGTAGAATTCACGATTATGACCGAGTGGCAAACAAATCAATGTTTTAAGCCATAAAATATTGTTATTAGCATTACATCTTGTCCACTAACATCATTTTTTTCTTTGCCAGCAATTTTTTGTTTATTTATTTTCTTCCTTTCTTGAAAATCTATTATTTTATTTTAAAAAGTAATATTTTTATTGATTTTTGCGCACTTTCTTCTTCCCATTTACATGAATGTATTTTTTCTTTTCAGTCAACCGAATGACAAAAATATTAAAATGTTGAATAGAATGCCTTTTTACAGTCACATAAACCTGTTTATATTTCAAAGAAAATCTTAGACCAATAATTGTTTGACTTTTCTCTTCTTTGGGTTCATTTAATTCATTACTAGTGATTGTTGTCAATGTTGTTGTAGTGGCTTGGTTCTCGATCAGCTCTGATCAAGTAGACGCCTCTTTGAAGCATACTTTTAATATATCTCTGGAAACACAAGTACATAACGTAAGAGTTAAGTTCTCGTCCTTTTTCTGTTCGTTGGCATTGTTGATGTTTTACTCTAATCAGGCGGACGTATGTTCAAAATTATTCAAGCCGTAATAATTTTGTCTCTTTCGATATGCATGGGAACTCAAGGCCATTTTATTCGATGTGCCAGTTTTGAAAACAGGAGTGATTTGAAGGGGATTTGATTGCTTATTATATATATATATATATATATATAT
>NC_068991.1:79911802-79918364 GCF_001194135.2 Octopus bimaculoides
CGTACAGGTATGTGCATACCGACATCCACCTGTATGTATAGGTGCATATCTGGGTA
Source organism: Octopus bimaculoides (assembly GCF_001194135.2). Taxonomy (NCBI): domain Eukaryota; kingdom Metazoa; phylum Mollusca; class Cephalopoda; order Octopoda; family Octopodidae; genus Octopus; species Octopus bimaculoides. Next base: position 79,911,859 of record NC_068991.1, read on the forward strand.
CAGGACATTGCAAACAAACGTAGACGAGAACACACGAGCCACATAGAGAACATTCTACTTCATCAGCTACCCACGTTTTAACACCGGCGTTTCGACGAGCTTCGGGCAGGACGCATCGTTAAAACGGCTCGTCCCATGGATCGCAGATTAAATTTGTATACGCAAATTAAATCTAGCCATGGAGGAATGTAGTGGCGGACAAAAAAGAAGACAGGAAAACAAACAGAAAAGGCTTTACGGCCAGACGAGAAAAATGATGTGTGTATGAACGCGATGAAGAACGAACTTGAAAGGGACAAAGTGGTGCGTGCGTTGCTCGGCGAAGCCAAGGAAGGAAAGGATTATTGACCGGAAGCATGTGACCATGCCGGTGTAAAGGGAAGAGAGAGAGTGGTAGAGGGAGAAACAAAGGGAGGAAGTAGAAGAATAGGTGAGCAACAAGAGGAAAAGAGAAAGAGAAGAAATACGAGGTGGAAAAAAGAGATACGTAGTAGTAACAGAGGAAGAACGAGAGGGGTAAAGCGAGATACGTAGTGGTAAAGAGGAAGAACGAGAGGGGGAAAAAAGAAAGAGAAAGAGATAGAGTAGCGTCGGAGGATATGAGTTTACGAAAACTACTTACAGTTGGAAGACGCTGCGTTCAATCATGTAAAAACAAATAGTAAATGAGTATATGCATATATACGTACAGGTATGTGCATACCGACATCCACCTGTATGTATAGATGCATATCTGGGTACAGGACATTGCAAACAGTTGTTTGGCAAATAGAGAACCGATTGAATATGTACTAGACTTAAATTAGTAGGGATTCGATTTAATAGGTCTGAAACGTTTCAAGGTCGTGCTCCAGAATGGCCTGACTCCAATCACGGAAACAAGTAAAACAAATATACAGAAAAAAAATATAGGATTTGAGAAATTTGTTTAAAAGACTTTGACAGAAGTCGACTAATTAACAATTGACTGTTAATTATAATTAATAGTTGATTGCTAATTAGTTGTCTTCTGTAACAGTTAATTATAATTAACAGCCGATTTTTAATTATGGGATTATAAATACAGCTTCGGTTATGGACAAATAATGATGTGGAATCATATCCTCATGTAACTTTTGATTGAAAACGGAAGTGATATTGTTTCCAGGTTTCTACAGATTAAGGCTCGAGCTGGTGGAATCGGTAGCACGTTGGCAAGATGCTTAGCAGGATATATTTTGGTCCTTTAGGATCTGGGTTCGAATTCCAACAAGGTCGATAAGTCAATAACCAGTATTACAAAAGAGGGTATGTTATGAATCCTCCAATTGGAATTCAATACATCTCCCCTCTTCCTGAAATTGGCCTTGAAAGCACCCATTCAGAGACACCATACATCATTTACCACTGTAGATTCGAAATATTCGGAGTGACACTAAAATGTACTGATTTTTCTCCTCTTCACATCTGTTTAATATTAATATTTCGATTTTGAGGAATAGTAATTCAAATTCAACTCTTTACAAATATTCTTACTTTCTGAAGAACTTCATTTGATTAAATATGAAAGAATTTTGACTTGTTATTTTATTATATATATATGTGTATTTATTTATTTATTTATTTATTATTATTTTTTTTGCTAATTACGAAAGCTACAATAAGTTTTTTTTTTATATCCACACAGAGCAAAATTACAGTAATTATTTATTTCCGGGCTTCGTTAACAACTGCAACATCTAAAACATATCACAGCGCAAGTTTTATCTATCAATTTTCACTGATTATATTATTTCATTTTATTTACTTCATTTTAGGAGTTCATATATTTTAGTTGCTTTTTGTATTTCTGCATTTTGGTTCCATGTCTATTTTTCTGAGTTTTTTTTTTCTTTCAGGATTTGAGATCAATAACGACAACGAATTAGACCAGATATTCGTGATCTGGCATAAATATATGGGTGATTTGGTGGAAATTTTCTGGATTTCTATATTAGAAGATGACTTAATGCTACTAAAGAAGAAGAATATAAAGAAAAGAATGTCAAATAACGGAAATGCCAGCAGGAATGAATTTAACTCGCAAATCTGTTAACCGTCTTCTCTTATTTTCTTACTTCCTTATTTTTCTTTTGTTTTTATTATTTTATTTTTACATCAAGAATAAATTGTCAAAAGCGTAAGACTTACAAAGTGAGAATATTCCGATCCGTGACAAATTAACTGGTTTTCGCAAACAAAATAACATAGAGGCAATAAAACGAAATGTTGATATTCATCTACTTAACGATGGTAATATATAAAAAGAGAGTAAAAATTGACCACTATCCAATATAATTTGGATAATTCTTGATTTCCAGCAGAATTTGTCTTAATAGTAATGTGCTTGGCTCAATTCTGTGGCATGCTACGTTTGAGTTTTCTTCGAAACTCTGACACATTCAGTTTAATTTATTAAAAATTCTTATCATAGTAGACAAAATGCATTATAACATCACTCATAAAACGTAGTCGTTGGTGACTAAGAGAAAAAACAATTGTACCAAGCACAACTTACTTGGTGGGGGTACATGGCCTAGTGATTAGAACAGCGGATCCGCGGTCGAGGGATCGCAGGTTCGAAGCTCAGACCGAGCAATGTGTTTGTTTATGAGCGAAATACCCAAGCTCTACGCGGCTCCGGCAAGACGTAATGCTTCTGCTGACTCTTTCGCCAGAACTTTCTCTCACTCTTTCCTCATGCATCTAGCAGCTGACCTGCGATAGACCGGCGTCCCATCAAACTAGAGGAGCCTATACGCCAATGAAACCTGGAAACCGACCCGAATGAGCCAGGTATGTCTCGAAAAGGAACAAACAACAACTTATTGCATATTGGTAAGGTAAGCGCACCTTAATTAGGGGGAAGCTCAGCGAATCTGATCGTTTAATTCTGAGCTGAATTTGTATGAAAAATACTTAAGGGGATCAATTTCACAGCAACTCTAAATCCATATTTAAATTACGCTATAAGAAATGTTTTTCTATTTTACAGTGAGATGGGATTATAGTCGAATAATCCAAGAATAAGTCCGCTTCTGCGTAGTTCCTTAACATGCTGGACCCGGCATCTAAATATACTTCAAAACTAATCTATTAGACGTAAAGAAGAAAGGAAACTTCTGACAATATATTCTTAAGTATACAAAACTACTGCTCATTTGAATATTTTTACCCATAAGCCACTTTGGTTAGGGACCGATATACCAGCAGCAACAACAGCACTCATTTAAAAAATCCTAGAAGTTAGAGAACTAAACAAGATTCTGGTGGAATCTAAACTTAGAGTGTATGGGGTTAAAAATGAATTACTGTTATATGTTTAGTCCAGTGATGTTCTGTCTCAACTTCGTATACTACTGAACTAAAATGAACATTTTAACTTCTTTCATTCATACGAATCTTAAATGTATAGATCAGGCATAGACCATGGAAACGAATTATGTACGTAAGTAAAATATATTTTGATAAAATGTGAATTCGAGTCCATCAGAATTGATCTTAGAATATAAAATGTTCAGTGTAAAATACTGCATTGTTTTTAGTCTAGATACCTGCCGGTTAGCATGCTTCTTTTATCACATTTATATGGCTTATTAGTATTGATCTATACAATTCGGAAAAAGCCATTAAGCGTATCAGAGATTCGTACTACTCCAGATTACAGGTGGTACTTATTTTATCAGTCTTAGGGGAATTGATCCCATAGCAACCTTTCGGAAAATAAACGCGTGATGTTAAGACATCCATTCCTTTTGTCCACTCTTCTAATTTATTATGATAGGCATTTCTAATATTGGCTCAAAGCTACAAATTTAGGGCATTGGTGTTTACTTCTGCGAGCTCTCCGAGGAACATGGAGTGACTATAGATCAGTATCCTGCACGGCAGTAAGCTTTGTAATGAGACTGCCGTCAGTCAAGCCATTATTTGCTAGACATCCTCAACCTATTTTAACAAGTCTTCCTTGCCTCCTAAGACAGAATCCCATTGGTATCTTCAGAGTTATACACAGCATATGACCAATCACCCTCCACTTTCTCACGTTTATATTTTTCTGTAAGCTCCACAACCCAGACCTATACATGTCTTCATTCGTGATTTTGTTGCGCCAAGATAATCTTCGTATGGTCATAGGTCAATGCATGTGAACCGCACCAGTAATTCTAGACAGAATATAGGGGAAAGAGTGGCGAAATTATAGGGTCGATTAATGCGTACCATTAAAGTGCATTACGCTATTTGTACCAAATCATTTTGAATCGACTTACCTTTCGTGCTTCCGGGCTCGATAAATAAACTCCAATCAAAATCTGGTTTCTAATCATTATTCTTTCTCACACTGTCCCTTGACTGGCTATATCAAAAATATTGCAAACATAAAAAAAGGACATCCGAATGAACATCACAGAAACTATCTCTGCTTCCCCCGGTTATCACATTGTCGTTGTAAACTAATTCACTAGCGCCCCATTCGTCGACCGGTTGTTGCAAACATAGAACATAAGGAGCAATCAATTTAGTACATCGTAGCTGGTGCTTATTTTATCATTCAAGCTGGACGGAAATTATAGTTCACCATCGTGGGGTTTATAATTAGAACTTAAAAATGAACATAGCTTATAATCACATATCAATTTTATTTCTTACTCTTCCACATTTTATCAGTCGCAAATGGTAGTTGTACTGCTGTGGACACACATAATTGTTGAGATAAAGTTGAAGGTAGAACGAAGACGAACATCTTGGGGGCGTCTTTTTTATCTTTGAACCAATCTTTTCACTTCAAAATGAGTTGTATATCTTGATTGATAAAGAAAATGTGTTACAGTTGAATGCTGTGCTATGTAGATAGCTAATCTCTTCCTATTGGCAAACTTTTCCACAAAGCTACAATTTATAAGATCTGGGGAAAAAGATTAACTACAAAACAAATGACACTTCGATAAAAACTAAAAGAAGATGAGGCCTGTACGGGGTCACTAAATCTACTAGAAATAACAACCAAATTTCTCACAAAAGACATCATTTTATGTTAAAGAAAATATTTTAAATAATGTAATCCAAAATAAACTATGGCAAAAAGTGCAGCATCGTCACGGCTACAGTATCTGTCGGCATAGTCTACTCAATCAAAGCTGACATGAGGCTAAACCACAACAACTTTGAAATATGTTCATTCAATTGAAAGATAAGAAAAACTTGAATCAAAGAATAGTTGTAATCACAGAATTGAGCTCCGTCCTTATTAGTCACCTCTGCACAAAACTTAGAATCACTAAAAATTTATCTGTCACCATTTTCGTTTCGCTTATTTGTCTGATTGATTGATTGTCCTTCTGTTATGATAAATCAGAAATTCTTGAAGATACGAAATAAAATCAGTCATTTCTCAATGACTTCTAAAGAACATTAAAATTTGATCTCTCTTTTGTTCTTTCTTTCTGTTTTTGCATTCTTTAGTTTCTTTTTTTTTTTCAATATGCTCAGATGTTACAAAATTATACGGCAATAAATATGAAACTCACCTTTATATGTCTTCCTGAAATAAAGTTTATTTGTAAAGAGTATCATTATATTAGGTAAAGGTAGTGGATTGGGAGAATTGGCAGAGCGTCAGACAATGCTATTTGCTTCAGTTCCTCGTATTCTGTGTTCAAATCCTTTTTCCATTTTCCCCGTGTGTTAAACTACATACACCTGCTTGTTGTTTCTACACCTATCTTCGTCTTTTGCTTTTCTGTAAATTTGAAAGATATATATATATATAGATATATATATATATATATATATATATTAGAAGGTTTGGAGGTGATGTACAGGCATTATATATTAGAAAAAGTAAAGTACTCAGAGATCTGGATGGTTGTACATTTACAGATTTTTATTAATATGTCACGTTTTTATAAATCATATATTAGCGCTTGCATCTTCTTTCTTTCCTTCTTTTTTCAATGGAAAAGAGAAGGGGAAAAAAAGAAGGAAGAAAGGAAGGAAAAATTGTGTTTACATCTATACAGCTGGTCAGTTCTGTCAATAAAACAAAAAATTTTTTTTATGTTTTCATAAAAGGATATAGACAGATATGAAAACCAGGTTAATCAGGTTCAATTCCAGATAGCACAAAAATGTCCCACTATCTGGGTTTCTTGCCTCTTTTAGGCTCTGCTGTTCCAAAGTTGAATAAAGATTAAGAATAATGAAACATTGAGATGAATCAATGAGTGAGGTATCTAAATATCGGTGAGTTTATTTTGTCATAGACATGGATCAAAATTAAATACAATATAGCATTTCTGTAGTCATTTACCAATAGAAATTGGCAAATGGTGCCATTAGTTTAGATACTGAAATTATCCAACCTAATTCAACTAATTATATGTATTTGAATTTTTCCTTGTACATAAAAAGTTTTTAATTTTTATACTAGATGTGCATTTTCATTTTCATGTTTGTCTTTTCTCTCTCTCTCTTTCTCTCTCTCTCTC
>NC_068991.1:79918374-79919870 GCF_001194135.2 Octopus bimaculoides
TATATATATAAATACACATACATACAGTATTCAGTCCTCCGAAAAAAATGCAAATTATATTTTTGTGGTTGTTGTAGCCATATTTCATATGAGTATATTCCAATACTGAAATGCTATGAAATTGTAGATATGTCTGTGTGGTAGAAGGGGTGTATCTCTGTGTGTGTGCAAGTCTGTGTCATCCGTTTACTTAACAATGGAAACCTAGAAGTACTTTCGCTTTCCTTCCATCTTTCTTACCCCCCCCCCTCCCCTCTTCCAAATGACTCCGGCAGCTGCAGAGAGTGTTGTTATACGACAAATACTTCAGAAAGAAAAATGTCGTTATCATTTCTGCTGTTACCTGGTATTTGTGTGCTATGTACTGTTATCCTCCACTACTTCAATGACAAACGACATTTAAATCTACTGAGAGTAAACGAGGAAGAGAGCGACCAGAATGTGGTAAAATGGAGAGATTTAACGAAGAAGAGATAGAAAGAGGCAGGAGTTTTCCAGTGAATTCGGTAATTCTATCATTTACTGAGGAACGATTCCATGTAGATTTTGTCTCAAATACTAGACCTAAATCGGGTTTTTAATACTAGATCTAAATTGGAGTTTTAATTCTAGACCTAAATTGGGATCTTGGTAATACCTAAGCGAACAAGAATGTAAAAAGGAAGCTTTGGTTATCCAAACATGATTGTATTCAGAAATGTTAAGAAGTATCAATCAAGAATACAGTGAGTTTACTTGCAAGGATTTAAGCCTTCAAATAATACCCTTACATTCCTAGATGTGGTTAGTTTGCAAATTTGTTTTGCCACTCCTCTGAGATCTTGTATTCACACACACACACACACACACACACACACTATGCAATATGCATTCCTAGATTTCTCATGTACATATACACATATACATGTATGTGTATGTGTGAGCGGGCGCATGCGTGGATATGTGTATTATTTTATGTATATGTTTTATATATGTTATTGCTTTCCACCGCCAGATTGAACGATACGGCCAACGTATCGAAACCAAAATTACATCCGTCAGGCATCTGATGATGGCTGTCACGCTTGTTACGCTTGTTGACTGAGAATCTTTTGTACTCTCTGTTCTCGTATTTTTAATTTCTCTTTTATTAAAATTCCAATTTTCGGAGAGTCAACATGTTAGAATTTTTTGTTTTGTTCAATTTTGTTTATACCATACGTTGACATTACGTGATTGTCCTTCATAGGGAATATAATTTTGCCAAGAGTGTTACTTGATTAAATGTTTGTAGGTTAATAATTTTCTGCACATACATATATGGTTTATGTGCAAGTGTCCGAAGTGTGTGTGTGTCTGTGTGTGTGTATACACTTATATACTCTATTTGCAGGTTAACAAGCAATCAGTGGATTCATGTGAATAGATCTTCAAATGTGTGCAAAGGTGCCACCACGGGAGTGTTGGTACTCGTCTACAACATAATATATATATATATATATATATATATATATATA
>NC_068991.1:79920255-79928385 GCF_001194135.2 Octopus bimaculoides
CCCTCATTAATAAATTTTATATATATATATATATGTATGTATGTATGTATGTATGCATGTATATATATATATATATATATATATATAAGAGAGAGAGAGAGATTTCGTCCGTCTTTACGTATTGAGTTAAAATTCCGCCACAATTGATTTCGTCTTTCGTCCTTTCCGTATCGATAAAATAAATACGGATCAAGCACTGGTAATTCTGTCACCGAGTTGCTCTTCCCTCAAACTTTCACACTTTGTGCCTTTAGTAGAAAAGAACAGTATTTTGAGTATACATCAGTTTTTTATTAAGTTGATTCAGATTATTTGCCAAGATGAAGATTACTTTAACATTAAAATTTAAATGCATCGTCGTTTATATTTAGTTTGGGGAATATCATTCATTGCTCAGAAAGAATCCTAGCGCATTAGATTTAAGCCGATCTAATCTCGAATTTTCATGCACAATTAATCAATCCAACCGATATTACAATCGAGAAAGCCGAAACTTAATTATTGCTTGTCGTTAAGTCTAATAACAAACGACTATGTCTGAAATTTGTTGTTATTGCTTTGATTATTTCTAGAGCGACCAAATAGAGAAGTTGCCGCGTCGTTTGGCGTAAATTTAACTTTAAATTAAAATGTAGCCAGATTACCTTCCCACGCTAACACAAGGCCATCGCTTCCCGGATGTATGAGACGATTAAACTGAATTCATTAAATGCCTAGTGTTTATTCTATACAGGAAGCTGAAAACTAAAGTCGACCCTGAAATCATAAAATTTTTCATTAAATATACTGACTCAGTTGCTTCGACAGATGTAAACAAGAGAGTTCACTCGATCGCTCAGTCCACAAAAAATAGAAGTATAATCTACTTGAAATTATACAAGTTCTATTTATATTTATTACATTATTTATGAAGGCTGAGAGATTTATATTTTAAGCTATTTAATAACTATAATCACTTATAGTTAAATAGCCGGCGTATGAATTCTCATAGCTGTTTTAACAGTTTTTATCATGTTATTACCTCCGCCTTCGCTAAGGCGTAGGTATTGTTTTCAGTTGTGTTTGTTTGTCTGTCCGTGGACAGGATATCTTAAGAACCGCGGATGAAACTTACATCCTTGTAACTGGCACGAACTGATTAGATTTTGGGATCGATCTAGTATCGGACAAGTATTCTGGTTTATCTTTTCCCTTTTTCTTTTTATTTAATTTTTGAGAGCGGTCAGGTTCGTTTTTAGTATTCTCGTTTGTAAGAGCAGTCGAGTATATTTCAAATATTCTCATTTCAAAAATCATCTCCGGCTATTCGTTGAGAGGATATTGGTGTTGCTTTGGTCGAGGTTTGCGCTCTATGAGTGCTCCTGTTTATTTTAAATCATTGATATTTCCTATAGCTGTTCTTGTGAATGACATTCCTTAATACACAATTTTCGTATTTTAATACAATATTTATAATTATATTTATACTGTATTTATACTATGTATTAGTAATACTATATACATATTGCTCTACGTATAAATAATATAACATTATCACCTCTCCTTTCACTCTTCATCTGAGAAAGGAAGGAGAAAATAACTGATATTGATTCGATTATGATCAATTAAACATCAACCAAAATGATAGCGTCTCTCTCTCTCTCTCTCTCTCTCTCTCTCTCACTCTCTCTCACTCTCTCTCTCACTCACTCTCACTCTCTCTCTCTCTCTCACTCTCTCTCTCCCTCTCTCTCTCTTTCTCCCTCCCTCTGCTTTTCTCAAACGAAGAACAGCGACTTGAAATGTTAAAGAGGGAAAATCCTCTTCATTTTATTTAAGGGAGCGAACTGGCAGAGCCACTCAACTGAAATAATTTACAATATTTCTTTCGGTTCTCTTGTGTTCATTGTTCGAAATCTCACCTTAAAGATCGTATTTCTTCCTCTTAGTTTACAACGATAGACATTCGGAATCATGCGAACGTCACTCAGGATGCATTACAATATTTGTTCTAAGTGTTTTAACGTTCTGAGATCAAACTCCACTGCGCTTTACTTGGGTGGTAGTCTTCATCCATCGCATTGTTTACCAAAAACACCTGGTCTTTGGTTGCTCTTTACTGAATCTACTCAGCAGCAAACGATAGAAAGAATAGATTTTCTAAGCTCTAAAAACACTCTTCTAAATTACGTGTTGCAATCAATTATTTCAACACCTTCCATGGTTTACTTTACATTCCAAAATGTTATTGAATCACTCATTAAAAAGCTAAGTGATTTAATGAACCTCAGATGATTGACGAAAGGTTTAGCTAAGCGCTATTGACCGTATTTGAAATCAGACCAGAATGGGTTGGGACAAAATAAGGATTTCTTACACTTATGGCGTATTATACAGGATTGTAGTGCTGATTATATCAATCTGGTATTTGACTTTTTTTTTTTCATTTTAATAACCTCGAATACATTTGAATATAAAGGCAGCTTTGACTTGGGTGAGATTTGAACACAGAATCGAAAAGGAGGTGACTTCATAACCTTAATTCAATCCTGTATTCTTCTGCTTTTGGGGCTTTTTTTTTTTTGTTTCTTTTTCTTGTTTACCATAATATTGTCTTTTGAAATGTAAATATAAACTTCTTTCTGAATGATGTTTTCCATATAATTCCCTTTCAATTCCTGCTATGTATTTTTCAATACTAGAAAAATACATGGGAAGTGTGTAAGAACATAAAGCAAGTTAGATCTAGAGGGATTTTCAATTCTTAAAGCCGATTCAATTCCGGTATAAATGCTGTTGGGTTTAGCAGCGTTGTATCAGTTCTGGCTCCCGACTTCCCATGATACGTTCGAACCTTCGTGAAAAGAAAACCAAGATATCATCAATTACAGTATAGAATCATATATTTTCGCATCGTATCTTTCAATATGTATATATGCGCATGTGTGTGCGCGCGTCTGTGTTTGTGTGTATGAATGTGTAAGGCTATGTATAAGAAATATAGAACGGAAATATTTCATTATCATACACCACACATAGATATAGGCAAGTTCCAAAAGTAAATACATCCCTCGTTAAACTGTTTGATTTGTGCTGCCAAAAGATGCTGCTTTAAATTGTTAATGTATTCACATGTTATGACATTATTTTGTTTCTAAAAATACATCTTTTCAAAGATAATGGTGTCTGTTTACTATTCAGCGGTCTGTGTATATACATGCATAAACATACATATATGAATATGGGAATATATGTGAGTGCGTGCGCGTGTGTGTTTGTCTAGATACATAGAGTGAGATAACGCGAGTTAGCTAGATAGATAGATAGATTAATGATAGATAGATAGAGAGATAGAAAGAGGGAGAGATAGATAGAAAGATGCATATATATATATATACATACATAGATACATGCATACATACATACATGTGTGTGCATGTGGAGACAGAAAGGGAGGCAGATAGACAGACAGTTTCACAGAAGAGGAATATAGATAACGGGGAAGCTTATTTAGGAAAACAAAAAGTTGGCATGGGGATAAGTAAGCTCGTGAATATTACGAATATATCCGGAAGCAATAATTAACACCTACTAAGGTAGGGACACTAAAGTAATGTAATTTCCCGGAACACCTGAGCACTCAATTCAATTATCATGTTTTACTCATCGTTGCTAATCGTATTAGTATCGCTGAAAATATCGACTAAAATAAGTAGCACCATTGAAATTACAAGCATGGAATATTTCGCAATGTTTGGTGTGGCAGAGTAAAAAAAATGAAATTTACTTTTGGAACAGAATTCTAAAGAAGAGGAATGATTTAATACAGTTACTGGTTTGAAAGTTATGGATTTCATACATATTTATATTTAAATTGTCATGGAAGAGCAGGTAAACTCGCTAGCTTATGCTACATGTGAATGCTATTTTTTATATGGATTCTTTATGTCTTGAATTAAATGCCACGAACTGGTGGATTCATTAGAGCGTGGGAAAAACCGCTACCACTATTTCTTTGATTTATTTTCTTTTTTTCTTATTTTTTCTGTTTTTTTACGTTCTGAATTCAAATCTTAGCCAAGATCAATTTTGATTTTTATCCATGCGGAGTCGATAGCATGAAGTACCAGTCATTTAATGAGGTAATGCAATCAACTACATCTCCAACTCTCGAAATTGCTGGCCAGACGTCTAAACTAGAAAACACAATGGTGACAAGTTGGCAGACTCTTTAGAGCCTGACAAGGAATGCTTAGCACTATATTTTCTTTATTTTCTGAGTTCAAATCCTGCCTGTGCCAGCATTGCCTTCCATCCTTTTGGGATTCATAAATATAAACACCCGTAATGCGCAAGGGTTGATGAAATTTACTAACCCCACTCCTATGAAAAGTGCTAGACTTGTGCCTAAATGAGAATTTCTTTTTCATCAAACGAACAATGACGTTGCGGAACTGGGATTGTTGCTTCTAAAAAAAAAAGAAAAAGAAAAAATACTATATGACTCGAAACAGCTTTTGTAGAACTCATAGACGTCTTCTCCGTCAACGATGCCTGGAAGGATCGCCGGTATTGAAACCCCAGCCAACTTATCCAAAGGTAATTGTCATTAGACTTTCCAAGGGTAACCAACCGAGACCGTGTCGTTAGCAAACGTTTCAATAATTCTGAACCAACGTTCTGAGTTCAAATTCCGCCGAGGATCACTTTGTCTTTCATCCTTTCAGGGTCGATAAATTAAGTACCAGCTGCATACTGGGGTCGATCTAATCAACTGGCCCCCTCACTCAAAATTTCGGGCCTTCTGCCTAGAGTAGGAAAAGAAAAGAATATCTCTGAACAAAATATTTAGTGCAGGAACTTTCTACATGGATATAAATTAGACACCAAACATTCTTGGGTCATTATTTATGAGGGCTATTGTTCTATCAAGTTATATTTATATTTTAAGCTATTTAATAAACCGCCGGCATGCGAATTCTCATAGTTAACCGTTTTAACATGTTATTTTTTATTAAATTATTGACGTTTCCTATGTTGCTGTTTATGTAAATGACATACCTTCCTTAATATATAATTTTCGTATGTCAACACAAAATCTGTTTTAATACAGTACATATAATTGTATTTATAATGTAGTTATACTATCTATTTGCATTACCAGTAAAGCGCTGGAGTTGATGGAATGGATTAATACCCGCCACCCTGTGCCTAAATTAAAAAGAAAAACATTGTTTATCAAACGAACAATAACTTTGCGAAACGGAATTATGGATATTATCCAAACATTTCGCTTTTGGTTCACCCATACGTCTCCAATCGGTCGATTCGACTTGAAGAATTCGATTTGCGATTCAATCCTGCGATATTCTAGTCACAGATGTAATGAGTAATATTGCATAAAAACTGTAGACAACCCAGGAGAGAGCCGAAAGGTGTGTAAGTGAAGTGAAACTTGCTTGAGACAGAATCGATTAATTGTTTACTCTTTCTTTCTAATATACTGGGGAAAGGCATGAACGCCACAAATACGTTTATTCCCCTGTTACTAATGGACATTTTCTTTCGGGATATTTCAAAGAAAGAAATGATGTTATTGCTGTTGTTGTTGATGGTGGTGGTGATCATGGTGGTGGTGATGGTGATTGTGGTGATGGCGGGGTGCTGGAGGTAGGGTGGTGGCGGAGGTGGAGGCGTGATGGAGGCTAGTGGCGTTGATACTGCTGGTGGTAGTGATGATTGTTATTGTAGTCTGGATGTTGCTGCTGCTGCTACTGCTGCTACAGTTGGTGTTTTTTCCTATTTTCTCGCTACCTTTCCTTCGTATCTTTTCTGACAGGGAATATTTGGCCTAAATATACAGTAAAACATTTAAAATGTATTGAATATTCTGGCAAAAAGATATTCAGCTGCTTTTTATGAATTATTATTTAACATACTGAATAAAAGTTATGATAAATAATATTGATATAAAATTATACACACATAGAGAAACACACACACACATACACACATATATATGTGCGTGTGTCGTGTGTGTGTGCTTGTGTGTGCTTGTATGTGCTTGTGTGCGTGTGTGTGTGTGTGTATGTGTGTGTGTGTGTGTGTATGTGTGTGTGCGTGCTTGTGTGTGTAAAGGTGTCTACCCGAATATAAAATTATTCCTATATATGCAGATATATATACAAGCATACATGCATAAATCATTCTCTATATATAATATGTATATAATTTTCATATATAATATATATGTATAGACATGCGCATACACACACTTATATATATATACTGCAATGATTGAGGATATCAAGGTAACTTAATTATCATCAAATGTTCAATAGTCTAAGATGCGTGTTCACACCATAACTCATATTGCTGTATTTGAAAGCTAATAACTTGGATTTATTATTTAGTATAAATAACTTATTGGAATTCAATACAAATTTGCAAATGAAAGTGCGTAAATCTAACAAAATTTCTTTTTCATACTTTTTACTAATTTTTATCATTATCATCATCGTCGTCGTCATGAATAATAATAATAATAATAATGATTTTATATTTGGCAACCCCAGTTCTGAAGTGGTGCTTGTTTTATCGACCCCGAAGGGATGAAAGCCAAAGTCGACCCAGGTGGCAATTTGAACTCAGAACATGAAGACAGAAGAAATTCTGCTAAGCATTTTTCCCGACGTTCTAACGATTTTGCCGCCTCGCCGCCATTGATAACAACAATGATAATAATCCTTTCTAGTAAAGGCACATATATATTGGGTCATCGCATAAATGATGCGGTATTTTCAATTGCATGAACTAAAATTCGGAGAGAGATGGAATAAACTACCTGCATCAACTTGCTATAAAAGCAGGTAAAAATATTACCTTATACTTATTCTTGTGCAAGTTTTGGAGAGTGCAATTCGATTTTAACAGTTATTTTTTTTTTCAAGGTCATAATAGGAGTGATAAAACAGCATATTCGACATATTTCGGTTTATGAGTTCAATAAAGGCAACAACGCAACATAAAGTGTGTGGAATATTCAGGCAGTATTGGGGATCGGACAATAAGCAGAAGTCAGCGCCAACAATGGTTCCACAAATTCCAAGCCGGAAGCTACAACCTGGAAGACGAGCCTCGTCCTGGAAGATTTGTAGAGCTCGACGAGGAAGTCCAGCAAACCTTGGTGAGACAAAATCCCATCGTAACTGTTGAGGAACTGGCAGATTAGATTTCGTCATTCAACCACTCATCGACACCTGCGAATTAAAGGCGAATTATATTCAATATATATATATATAGTATAAAACCACTGAACTGATGAAGAATAGTATATACCATCAGATATAGTCAGTGTGCTTCCCAATTGTGCGCCTGAAATTTTGCTTAAACCAACAGATGAATGATTTCTTTCTGTTTTTAAACATCATGGATAGCGGAGAACATATTAGACAGCTTTTGCTATCAGTTATTGTTAAGAGTAAAATATTCTTTGTTCGATCGTATAAAGTCTGATTTGGTTTCTCGTTATACTGGCTATGCGAGTGTAAATAGATCGGATCAACGGAAAGCCTAGCAAACTGGGGGGGGGGGAACTGAAATAACCGATCTGAAGTAAAATCAAGAATACGCTCTTCATATCGATGCAATATTGAAATAAATATTTATGAAGCACTAGAAATTCTCGTACACATATAAATCAATGAGATACTTCATATAAAGCAAACCTCTCTGGAGATAAATTAGTACGGAACAATACTAGATAATAAGTCACTTTTTTTCTTTTTACGTAATTTTATGGGAAAGCAAAGATACACATTTACGAATAATGGATTCGGTAAAGTGTTTTTTGACACAGAAAAGCTTTTGTCTCTCTTTGTTCAGCTTAAGAGAGAAGAATATGAATATTCGTTTATTTATTAATTCAGAATTTCATGGAAGAATATCATATATCTATATATAATATTATATATATATACATACACAAATACACACAAATATGCATACACACACACACACGCACACATACGTATACATATGCAGATAGATAGACAGATAGGCAGACAGACAGAAAGATATATATATAATATATATTTACATTTATATATGTATGCATATATATATATATGTATGCATATATATATATATATA
>NC_068991.1:79928485-79929875 GCF_001194135.2 Octopus bimaculoides
TATATACATACATATATATACATACATATATATATACATATATACATACAAATATATACACACATGTATATATGTATATATATATATAATACACATATGCAGATATGGGTACAGGATGTCACCAACAGTAAACAACATGAAATACGAAAACAAATGAGTTCAATACGCAAACAACGAGAGAAATAAATGGAAAACAGGACAAGTAACACAAAGAAAGACTCTTCATCTGTTGTCGGTTGTCTATCCACTTCTCGTTTCCAGCATTGAACGACAATATGAGTCTTCGAAAACAGTTGCTCCCACATGTACCAAATTAAATTTTGGATTTATAGAGGGTGTAATTTGGGAACAAAAACAGGGCAGTGGAGACATACAAGGAAACCGAACAAAAACAAACATGAAGGTTCGTTAGACGAGAACGAAGCTAAAATAGCGAACACTGCAGAAATATTTTCTTTGGAAAGAGAAAAGATAGAAGAGAGACAATACTTCGAGTCCTTAGGACACCAATTATTGGTTATAGTAATTAATTAGAAATCGCCAAGTGAGACCAATTCAGAACAAACTGACGTAAATTCCTATCTCATATTATAACGTAATGAACCTCTTGAATTAATTCGCTCCAATCTTTCCTCCCACCGTAGCCCACGATGAGCAGCAGTAACGAAAAGAACCCCATCAGCAGCAGCAAAACCAACAACAATTCAAATAACTGCAACACCAGCAGCAGCAGCAGCAGCCACAACGACGACGACAGCAACAAGGTCTTCTCAGCCATCAGACGACAATAGACTCACCACCGTCATCATCGACATCGTCATTGTTGCTACCACCAAATCGGCGAGCTGGCAGAAACGTTAGTACGCCGGGCGAAATGCTTGGCGGTATTTCGTCTGACATCATGTTCTGAGTTCAAATGCCGCCGGGGTCGACTTTGCCTTTCATGCTTTCGAGGTCGATAAATCAGATATCACTTACGCAGTTAATCGACTGGTCCCCTCCCCAAAAGTTTCAGGTTTTGTGCCTATTGTATTTATATGTGCTCTTCTTCTTCTTCTTCTTCTTCTTCTCCTCCACTTTCTTCTTCTTCTTCTGTCCCAAACAACAATATCCAGACTATTACGTTTACATTTGACAGAAGTTTTAATGGCAATATTCTACCCGTATTCCTAGAGTTGGTGCTTATGAATGTATTCCATGACAGAGAGATTTTCTAAGTTTCTTTCAGGACATCTCTTTTGCAGATGGCATTGTAAATTGTTTTAGCGACAACATCGTGCCGCGTAGAGAGGTAGTAACGCGATGACATTTTAGGACAGTTGCTAATCAATGCAACTGAATCTTTATTATGTTTAATCTTATATATGTGTATATATATATATATATATAT
>NC_068991.1:79936934-79937517 GCF_001194135.2 Octopus bimaculoides
ATATATATATATATATACAGACGTATGCATATATGTGGGAAGTAAATCTTTCACTTCACTATATTTACATTTGTTCACTATTGTTTTTCGTGTGATGTATTATTCTATTGCCTTTTTTTTTCTATATTTTTGGCTAGATTTTAAGTGTCGCAAGGTGATATTTCGCTTTAGCGATAAAATGAAAGTTTGTACGCCTGTGTGAATGCGTCGTGTCTTTCCATGTATCTGTCCGTGTTACATTACGTAACATAGGTGCGCGCGTATGTGTGTGTCTGTGTGTATGTTTGTGTGTGTTTGAGCGAGCATTAATGCATGTTTGTTTGCTTGTAGTAAATGTGACAACAACATATTATGTTTTCACGAGCAGGTATTTAAATTTATAAGCACCTCTTTGTTTTAGAAATCATGACTTTATTTTTATAGAGAAATATTAATGATATATTTTGTCTTAAGTAATAAATATATTAACAATTTTTGGAATAAAAACAAAACGTGCGAATGTACAAATGGAATTTTTATGTATGCATCATATATATGCATGAATATACGCTCATATATATATATATATATATATATATATATA
>NC_068991.1:79938130-79947577 GCF_001194135.2 Octopus bimaculoides
ATATATATATATATATATATATATATATAGTACATGCGCGCGCACGCACACACACACGTATGTCTTTTCTGTGTATAAAGTATATATTTAGAATATATATAGAAGGTTTTGCGCTCTCAGTGAAAAAAGGAAAGAAATAAACGGATATTTGTGTGATTTTCTGCTCCAGTATTTTCTGCTATGGTAATTAAGTATTTATATACCTAGAGACGTATACGCATGTGCACGCACGCATATCGATCTATGCATTTATAGAAAGAGAGCATACATGCGTATTTGTGTACGCGCTTCTATATATATGTGTGTGTTTGTGTGTGTATCTATTATATATCTATATATATATATATATATATCCATGTTAATATATATACATAGTTTCCCAAGTGCATATCTCTGGCAGTATAGATGTCATTGTGTATGGAATGTGTTGAAGTCGAAAGCTTTTGATGAGTAAATATACGTTATGTATATATAAGGTTTTTAAACGTTTATATGTGTGTGTTTGTGTGTTTGAGTGAGAGAGAGTCTGTGTGTGTAAATATGTGTGATGTGTGAGTTTTATTATTTGTTTAAAGCATTATGAATTTTGAATGTGTTCATCTTGCAATCTAAAATTATCTGCACACATATGCACAGTGCACACATACACACATACGCACATGTAAATATACACATATACATGCCCATATATATATATATATATATATATATATATATATATATATATATAATATATATATATATACATACATATATAATATATACATATATACATATATATGCATACATACATATATATACATACATATACATATGTGTGTGTATATATATATATATATATATACATATACATGAAACGGATTTTTTGCTGTATTCATGTACATGAATTTGTCTGGTTTGCCTTATATTCATATATATGTATTTTTAGTGAACTCGTAAGTTTTAAAGCTGCTGCGATAAAGTACTATTACATATATATATATATATATATATAGTGTTATTTGATCGTTTCTTTTTCGATCCAATATGATATGTTTTCGTTGGAACTCACAGCTATAACTACATATAACCAACATTAAACTACATTAAACTTAAATATATTGGAGTAAATTTACCAGAAACGAACCGACAACTTTCATAGTAAGATGAAATGAAATGCTGCAACGTTATAACTTTCCAACCATCATAAAAATCCATATGTATTGTAGTCATTATTTTTGCTCTTTTTCTAACAATTATGATTTTTCTGCAAAGATTTCAAAGAGAAGGCAGAGAAACTGTGACTCTACTTTGATTTTCGCACATAAGCTCGTACTTCGTCGATTACGACGATGAACATTCTAATTGATCCGATCGACGGAACAGGCTGCTCATGAAATTAACGTGTAGGTAACTGAGCACCCGACAGACTCGCGAAGTCTTAACGTACTTCTCTGGCAGATTCCGGAATGACACAGAACCTGACAAGGATTTGAAATACAACTAATTTTTGCGAGCTGCACGGACTGCAGCAACGGAAAGTGAAATAAGCATCGAAAACCACGTGTAAGAAAATAAACCTTCAGCTATGCTCAACTATTGTTATGCCAACAGCCATCCATACCTGTGAGCATGGAAGAATACAGCGAAGATCTCTCGGTTGCTGGATGTGTTCCTTCGATACTCCCTAACTTCAATCCTGGGCATCTCTTACCAAGACAGAGTAAGAAATAAAGAAGAGACGAGAAGAGCAAGCGCCGGAAGTTTGCAGGATATGGTGACACATCCACCTATACTCTTTACTGGCCATGTGCTTCGATTACTGCAGGAAAAACCTATTACCATGGTGATGGAATGGACGCCAGGAGAGGGAAAGAAAACGAGTGGAAAAACAAGGAAGATGTGGTGCGGTAAGTCTCGGGACGACGTGATAGCGTTTGAGAGTTTGAGAGCCAGGAGGAAGGTGATCGTTCGGAATGCCTGGAGAAAGCACGTTGTCCTTTGTGCTGACAGTACTGGAGGATCTGAGAGCTAAGAGATGTGTATGTATGCACTCGTCGTGGCAAAAACAAACGTAAGTGAATAAAACGAATGAAAATGTAGTTCAGCATAAATTGCATACGTTAAATTCATGCTAAGACTTTTTCACGCTGCTTGGAGTTTCAGGACGCAAATCCTCTGAGTCTAAAATAGCGTTTCTTACTGGGTCATACGAAGGAACAAATGTGTGCGTGTGTGTGTGTGTGTGTGTGTGTGTGTGTGTGTGTGTGTGTGTGTGTGTGTGTGTGTGTGTGTGTGTGTGTGTGTGTGTGTGTGTGTGTACATGTTCAAAAGAAGTCTTATTTCAAACTTTGTTGCGAGTTTCTCCCTCTTTACGTACATCCTGTTCTTGTCGGGCATGCACTCCCACCTTGAGAATCACTGGCCTACACTATGAGTTGCTAAAATGATGAAAAGAAAATAGTATGGCATTCAAGTGACATTAATAGGATGTTTTCATTAATCAATTGAAATGACTCATTGAAGTTGAGAAGCCAACGACAGCTGACGGTCATGCTTGTTGTTCTCAAAGCAAACGGATAACCTAGTGATCTCAGCAGAAATATTAAGCATATATTTTGACTCGTAGATCACCAAAGATAAAATGCTAAACGTGCTCGCAACGGATGAACGGATATGTTCAAATGATACGCATTTAATTTTATTCCAAATCATTTCAAATTTGTGGAAAAATAAATTTGCCTTTAATTAGTTTTAAATTTTTTTTCTAAAAAGGTCGATTAGTATTAGTTCGATAAATTGTTTATCTTGGCGTGTTCCGTTTCTTTGCATTCTGCATTGAAATTCTACCACGGTAGACTCTGCCCTCGTTCTAATTATAATCTTTAAAAGTAAGTATCAGATAATTAGTGTTATACCTTTATCTGACAATGCAAGGACCTATAGAAGTCTATATTGTTACTGTAAATATATATTACCACGACGCTATTTAATGCAACGTGCCGAACCTATTTGCTTTAGTTTCGTTTAGGAATAATTGATTGGAATGATTTAATATTGTAAGTTATGTAATTAAGCAGTTATGTATTATAAGTTATGTAATTGAGAAACTTTTGGTAATTATGTGTGGGCTAAATATATGCTATTTATAATCTGTGCATCCCCTTCCAGACTTCTGAGGTTGTTATATTCGTCCTTGTTGTTGTTGCTATTTGTTTGTGCTATGTGTTTGTTGTTGTTGTTGTTGTTGTTGTTGCAGCTGTTGCTGTTGTTGTGGTTCTTGTTTAGCTGCAGGCTAGTGTTTATCAAGCAGATTTATGATGAAGAGCATTCTAGTTTTTAAGATACCACCTTTTCCTTCATGTAGGAGAAGATCCCAAGACAATATTATCGAATGAATTTGTTTCTTAGACAATATAGAGTGAACCGAGAAATATTTGTTTGTTATTTCCAGCAACTGGAGTGACGATATAAAGCCTCTTTCGTTGCGTCATCTACAGAAGATTGTTATTTTCTCTCTGCGAGGAAGGTCTAAGGCTTCTGGTGTAGATGCAAAGGGTGTTTAGTTTATGCATCCTTACGGTCGCGATGACTACAGGAAATGTTTATCCGAATTCATTTAGTATGGTATTTAATATAAAAAGCAAGGACATACTATATAATGGAGTATAGATCCCTTTGATTGCGGATTTCTCTCCATCAGAGTTGACCTTGTGCTAAAAATAACAACGTAAAGGACAATGAATTCCGGAAGACTAAGCTAAAGAGTTTATGATACAGTTCTACGCTGCTTATCAGAACAGAATAGTTAAAGGACGACAAAGTAGATTGTTCAGAGCAAATAACTTTGGAGTTAATATAGAAGAGGTAGATAGAGTGAATAAGGAAATACTTGTCTGACCTTGTGCTAAACAAATGTAACATCGCAATGGGTAAAGAATCCCGGGTGAATGCAGGAAATTTTTGAAAAAGATTGTAGACAAAGCCGAGGTGAAAGCGAAATAATTATTCGAATTGTTGCTTCTGTATCAGCCAAACTGTCTTTCACTGTTTATATGTTTAATGCTCAAAAATGTGTGAGTGTACAGAAAGTGAATCACCAATGATATGTAATTAGTACTCATCAAATATAAATATATGCACGTCTGTGTGTGTGTCTGTATGTGTGTGTCTGTGTCTGTCTGTCTGTCTGTCTATCTGTGTATGTATATAATAAGTTCACTAACTAGATTGCGCCTCGTAAGGAGTTTACTGCTGATCAAACTAAAGAATATCGTGTAATCCTGAAGAGGTATCTTTCTGTTTGGGATGAAATTTTGGCAAACCTTTAAATATGTTGTCACCATAAACGATTATCATGTATTGGGTGGCCTAACATGAGAAATTTAATTTTCAGATGGAGACGTTGAGGTAGAAGAAAGTTTTATTCGTACGTGTACTGAGTGAAGCGTTGTTGCTGTTGGAAGAGACTAGATATCCCTATTTATGGGTGTTTGTTCTTATGTCGACGGCGTTGCTATGCGGATGAATTATAGATGAAAAATAGCATCATCTGAAAAGAGATTGTGTGTCTGTGTTTGTGTATGTGTAAGTAAATGTGTCTGAAGTTGGTTGTGACAGGGAGTACGAGTAAATTATTAATATAACTGACAGAATACAGTAAAAAAATTGTTTTGGGCGATATGGTAATAATCGGATTTGACAGAACATACGATAAGATGTGAGGAATGGCGTTGTGTTACATTTTTGTCCCATGAGATTTCCGATACATTTTGATAATCTTCAGTAATGTGTTTTCTGTCAATACTACACACATTTTACAGCCACACGAGACTCCAGAACAGGAATCTCAACGAGCTTCAGCTTCGAAACCAAATCTATAAACTCTTCTGCTTCTATTTGAATATAGTTATTAACTAGTTTGGAAAAACAAATGATAATCCAATTATGTAAGTATACATTGAAAATATATTTTGTAGTCTTAATATAAAGATACACATACACATAAATAATCATTACCAGATGCAGTCAAGAAATCTATAACGGAATGAATTTTGCTCTTAGTTCCATATTCACAAATATCTTTATCTAATTTTTCTTCAGACGTAATAGCTGGAAGCTTGATTACGTATTTAGAAACACACTAATACTTATTGAATTCAATAGTGTCAAAGTTTTTTTTATATCAATTGCACATTATTGTATAACACCTATGTTTAAAATATTTTATATAATGTTCACAAATCATCTGAAAATAGAAATATACGCAGTAAACCTGTATATAGTAAATATATGCAGAAACCTGTATACCACAAGCAGTGTGCTAGGCAAACCACACCGTCTGGTCTAATGACGCAATCTGGCACAAGAGTACCTTTGAAAACATTCACTCTGTTGCATGTAATAGAACCAGACCTTCGGTTCGGTTGTTCCGTGCGATGGTACTTTATCAGCATCAGTCATACCGGTCTCAGAGGCTTTCCACTTAGTTATCTACCCAGCCTATCCCGCCAAACTCAACAAGTAAATACATACACGCTTATATATACCAGTATACATTCACACAAACACGCACGCACGCACACACACACACGCACGCACTCATATACATACATAAATATATCAATCGACCCGTTACCCCTCCATACATAATACATACATACATACAGACAGACAGACAGACAGACAGACAGACAGATAGACAGACATCCGTGTATGCATAAAAACAGATATTACAACCAGCACATTACATCTAGTTATTCGAATTCCTTGATCACGATCAGCAGGCTGGATCCAAATGTACACTTCGTGTCGCGGCTGTTTTGTTTACGTTCACGTAACTTAGAGGTTCAACAAAGGTATAAAGTGTTTCATTGTTAGTTACGTTCCATCATAAAATACTGGTAAGTTTAAATGAGGAAATGTATTACATAATTACTTTAAAATTGCAATTATTAAATTGTAGGCCCAGTATTACGTTGAAATGTTCCCATAGATATATAAAAAGCATTTAAATACTTCGATATTAAATAATACCTTAATTATAATTGCTTTCCTATAATCTAATAATCATAATTTTTCTAAAGTTTTTAGCATATACAAATAGCTAGATAACTACGTATCATTTTGTAAAATTTCCATGTTTGTGTTTTCTTTCATTATCTACAGACGTCATCATAGACTTACATAATAAACCGGCTTTTCTTTGAATATTATATTTCTTATGAACGTTCTTTTTGTATGCTTTCATGTATTATAGATATTATTTTAGCTCGCTTTAAATTTTACCTGTTTAATGTAACCTTGATTTGACTGGTATATTGTAATTTATTTTTTATATCTAAATATATTGACACAATAGAAACGATCGTAAAAAAATGTATGGTGTAATCATCAATTAAACCTGTGATTCTCTCCATTCTTGTTCGTGTTGTTATATACTCCAGATTTCGTGAAATTCTACTAAGCCTTCGATATTAATTCTATTTGATATTATCGGAATATTATTGTTTGATGTAGTTAACTAAGTTTCCTTAACATTGGGTGCTTTTTAGATATCTGCCTGGATTCATTAACATGTAATAATTGCAGTAGAAAAAAAGATGGATTTCATATAAGAACTTCTGTTTGCTCTTCAAGTTGCAATCCAGCAACTTTTAGTGTTTGACCTTGACTTTTATTAATGCTCATGGTGAAAGACAGTGGGATAGGAAACTGTAAGCGCTTAAATTTGAATGTGACATTAGATGATATAACTGGTATGCGAGGAACGAAGGCGGTGTTACGCTTGCCACAGTCAATGAGAATATTTGCATCAGTGCAGTTCACCATAGGTTTGTGCACAATTAGAGTTGGCTATCTTGAACCATGTACTTTACTTTATGGGACAAATAGACACACAAACGGACAGAATCTCTCTTTAATATATATATATATACACATATATGCTTTGCATCTATCTGTCTATTTACATATTGAGATATCTATGGTAATCAAATGCGTGAATTTAGAGAATCCAAAACTTTACATATGTTTAAATGATTACAAAAACAAATAAATAAATAAATGAATGAATGAAATACAGAACAAAAAATAATTGAAACCATTCGAGATTCAAATGTCCGCCAGAAAATAAAGCTACATGAAATAATCATGACAAATGCTTAGCAACAAACATCTTGGTTTACAGTATTAAGAATGGATAAAAATATTGAATCACCATCCAACCCGTATGGAATCGTAAAAACCGAGACAATTATTACTGCGGTGTAGGGAAGGGATTTACGTTGATTTATTTTTAACTTTCTTTTCCGATATTATTGTCTATTTGCAGTCTTTATAATATTTTGGCATAAATCTCTGCTAGAGTTTGTGAATGAAAAAATAATAATATTAATATCGGAATCGCCTTGTGACAAATATCCTGAAACTAGATAAACACTTTTTGAAATCGATGAAATACGATTCTAAAGAGTGAAGTAAAAATGTCTGTGTGGTTATTCAACCAATATTTTATTGCCATTTTGTTCCGATTTTCACTTGAACTTTTTATAAGCTTTTTCTAAGAATTTTGCCTGGAGGACTATTAAGGAACATGATGCAGATAAGAAGGAAGTTACGGTCCATTCAGTTATTCATTTCTTGTTAATGCTATTGCTATATAGTTATCGCGAGTGTGTTGGTTGACAGAATTTGAAGAGAGACAGGCAAGTTGTCATGCAATATTTCGATATTACTTCAGGTGGTGAACTGGCAGAATCCTTAGCAGACCGGGAAAAGTGCTTAGTGGCATTTACATTTTGAGTTTACATTCTATACATTCTGGGTTCAAATTCTGCCGATGTTGAATAACTTTCATCCTTTTGGAGTCGATAAAATGAGTACCAGGTATTCAGATTACACCCCTGCCCCTTGAAATTACTGGTCTTCCACCAAGATTTGAAACCAGTTCTTAGATTGGTCGTTCTCTGTTCTGTCTTCAATGCCATCATAATTTTCATCTTTCTTTCTTCTGGTTTCAGCAACCAAGTTGTAGGTTCGATTGAATTGCTTGCTTAATGTACGAAACAACTTTAGTGTTTCGGTCTCTGTTACAAATTATTACGATTGCTATCAGAGTTACAATAGGGAAGTTTCATGACAGAAAGGTTGCTGTACAGAAGGTAAATTCTTTGTGAGGTGCTATGATTGCTCTATGCTTTATGCTCTGAACATGTTTCCAATAACGTACCTGTGTGATTGTGCGTTTGTTTTTATGTGCGCTTATACGGAGGTGAATATTCCAACAGATTACATATTTATTTATTTATTTTTTATTTATGTCTTTCAGCCAAGTGGCTGCGGTCATGCTGGTGCACCACACATGTGTAAGTGTCAATTGTGGTGTGTGTATTAGTTCGCGTATATCAGTCAATGTGAGTGTGTCTCAGTTCGAGTGAGTGTCTAACGCTATGCTCGTATGGGAGTGAAGTTGTTTGGTTTAGTGGACAGCGTATTGATCTACTAATCATAAGATTGTGCGTTCGGTTCCTCGAATGATCGGTAGATTACTCCCTTGAGCAAGGTAATTCATTGCATGTTGCTCCAATTTACACAAATCTCCAGCGATCACATCCTCAATGACATTTTGAGTCGAGCATGAGAGGACAAATGTATCTCTGTCTACTTCAACTTGAAATGATTAAGGAAAGCATGGGACGTGCAAACACTTCATACTCCTTTACGAATGACGGTTCTAATTTTCTTCTTATTTTACTGGTGCGCGTATGACCAAGTGCTTTAGTATGTATATGAAGTAATCTACAAACCTATGAGTTTCGTATGAGCATGCTCTTGTGTAATAGTACACACACTCACATTACTACACTTGAAATTATTTGTAGACGTGCGTGTGGTTTGTATAATCATTGATGAAAATGTTCTTTCTCAATATATATACATCTGGACTCATGTAAAACACACATTCATAAAGACCAACGCACACAACTATAACTATATATTCGTCTGTGTATGATTTGTGAGTTATATCTGACTGAATTAGAAGCCAATATCCGCTCATTTCAATAATTCACGTTTTATCAGCGATATATCACATCATTCCCAGAATAGAACTGAAAATCTTAATTGCAACTATTGTTCCGTTTCAGTGTATGTGTGTCTGTTGTATAAATACACACACACACATATGTTCATCTAAATACATACACAAACATATATATATATATATATAATGCATGTGTATATGCATGTATTCGTGTATA
Source organism: Octopus bimaculoides (assembly GCF_001194135.2). NCBI lineage: Eukaryota > Metazoa > Mollusca > Cephalopoda > Octopoda > Octopodidae > Octopus > Octopus bimaculoides. The sequence continues at coordinate 79,947,370 of NC_068991.1, forward strand.
TGCGTACATATCCTTGAATAGTTGATGATCAACGAATAGAGCCAGTATGGATTGAAGCACATATACTTATAGAAACACACAAACACACGCGTGCATACACATACACTCACATTCATACATACACATATATATTTATATATATATGTGTGTGTGTGTGTGTGTGTGTGTGTGTGTGTGTGCGTGTGTGTGTGTGTGTGTGTGTATATAT
>NC_068991.1:79953496-79956265 GCF_001194135.2 Octopus bimaculoides
GAAAAAGGAACCTAACCGAATAAATTAAGCCGTTTCTATTTCTGTGACTGCAGCACAGAGAAACTGTTACGTTGCTGTTCTTGTTGTTGCTGGTGATGATGACGATGACGATGATGATGATGACGACGACGACGACGACGATGTTGATGATGATGATGATGATGATGATGATGTTGATGATTATTATGATGATGATGGTGATGTTGGTACAGCTGCTGTTGTTGATGTAGATGATTTCACTATTTTTGTTATTGTTCTTTTACTTGATAGCGATGTTGCTCCTATTGTTGCTGTTGTCGTTGTTGATAATGGTGATGATGATAATCATGATAATGATGATGATGATGATGATGATGATGAGGATAATGATGACGACGACGACGACGACGATGATGATGATTGTGTTGTTGATGCAGTTGTAGATGATAAGTATGTCATTTTTATTCCTCATACTGGCATTGTTGTACTTTTTGATGATGATTATGACGATGGTAATAATGATGATAGTAATGATGAACCGCAAGTTAACACCCGGCAATCAAATACATTGTCGATATTCCCTTTCCTCTTATTTTCATCGTTTATGAAGGACTCCCATATCCCAGTGTGTCCTTCCTTATATAAAACAACAGTGTGGAATCTAACGAAGATATGACTGCAATATTTGCGTATCACGTTACACTACTGAAAGCCCATTGCGCTGGTAATTTCTGCATCTTACACGACCGGAACGAAATATTGGTCTTTTCACCTTTCAAACTCTCAGAATTGATAAAACTTGCATTAATGGTTGAACGGTTAAGACGTCCGTTTCACAGCTACATAATCATGCGTTCTCTTACACTGCCTAGCAAATTGGGAATGTATCATTATGAGGCGACCAGAACCATGGGAACGAATTTGGAAGGTGGTATTTTGTAGAACTACGTGCAATATAGATATATCATTCACTAAGTCACACGTCTCCTGTTTCTGAAGAACAGTTTTGCTCGAAATGTAAAGCACCCTTTCATTCCTTCCCTGGCAGGCAATATGGAATCCGTTGGAATGTCGCTAGCTGCGAAACCGCATGCTGGTCTTACATTATTCACGTTTACGTTTTTGTTTATAGGGTTGGAAATAAGGTTAATGTTCGATTTTTTTAATAAAGTTACAGTTACTAACCTTCTTCCTATGTTCCTATGTTCGCAGAAAAATAATTTTATTCTGGATGCAGATCGTCCCATTATGACTTCAAGCTATTCATATAACCAACAGTAGGCTTTTGTTTCACTTTTTTGTAGCAGTTAAATAGACCAGTATCATAACTCCAAGAGAAATGGGTTTTGCAATTACGGTTTCTTCAAGAAATCAGTTTCAGAAAGAATTTGTTTACCTGTCGAGCTGCTGTTTTCGTTTTGTTTCTCGGTTGTGTTGTTGTTGATGTTGTGTCCAGCCATATTGTTTGTAGTAATTTTTTCTACATGCTAAATTCAAGTTTCAGTCAAAATCATTACGATCATGGATAAAAGACTCCTTCTGTTAATTCATCCGAAGATTTACCATTTATTAAACAGGGCTGATAGTTGTGGCTTCAAAGTTGGAGACTGTATTCATCGTATTTTCGATAAATAGTCTCCCACGCCAAATACGCCACTTGTCATTTCGAGTTCGTAATGTATGTATGCATATATGTATGTATGTATGTATGTATGTATGCATGCATGTATGTATGTATGTATGTATGTATGTATGTATGTATGTATGTATGTATGAGTGTGTGCTTAGGTGTGTAGACTGCATATCTGCCTTTCCATGAGTCTTTCTCCATGTCATGTTATGTCTGCCTTAAGTTCGAAACCACTTGAAAAACTCATTGTTTGTAAACCAAAACTTAGCTGCTTGTTATAAAAAATCGCTACAACCAGAGTTGAAGCAGTGAGTGCCGTTTGATATGACCCGTTAAATTCCCTTCAGAATGACGCCCCAGAATGGACGTAATTTAATGAAAGAAACGATTATATTGAATAAATAAAATTCCCATGCAGCAGAGTAAAGAACTTAGCATTTTTGGAAGAAACCACCTGAAAGAATAATGTTTTAAGCACGTGACTATTTTGTACTTGCTCTTTACTAACTCTAATCGTCACTATCTTCACCCATATTGAAGAGTTTTAAAATCCAATCAAGTACATTGTTGACCGTTCCCACTTTCTAAGTTTATAACGATATAGTTTTGTCATAAATATATAAATCAACAAATGAAATAATAATAGTAATAATAATAATGATAATAATAATAATAATAATAATAATAATAATAATAATACTAATGATAATAATAATAATAATAATAATTTTGGCGCAAATAATATTCATGTAAAAATACAATGAATTCAGTTTTATTTTAAATCTTATCTTCTATGCACCGTATTATTATCGAAAATACACTTTTAGTATTTTGTCTCTCATACTTAGTTCTTTTTTTAAAATTTACTGTATTCAAGGTATGTGAAGTAAAAGCGATTGTGTTTGGTTCTAGCATTTTGTTTATGAAATTGGTAGACGTTTAATCTTTCCTCTTAAGTAGGCTATTTAAAAAACAATGGACGCGACTATCGTCTGGCTTTGTCAGAATTACAATTCATTCAAAAGTTTACATTCTGCTTAATATGCTTGATACTTCGTATTTATTTTTTCCAGTGAACTATTATACAGTATAATTTTTGTCTGTGTGTTTCCGTGCATATATACACACACACACACACACAAACATATATATATATATAT
>NC_068991.1:79956275-79965062 GCF_001194135.2 Octopus bimaculoides
ATATACGTATTTATGAATGCATTTATGTGTATATAAGAATACACGTATAGAAATATATGTGTGATTGTGTTGTCTGAGTCTAACTAGCTACGTGTAACGTACATAGCTTGTTTCTGTATGAATATATTTTACAACACAAGCACACATAAACACACAAACACACACATACAAACACACATGAATGTGAGCGCATGCATTTATATACACACACCCACACACACATATATTTATTTATTTATTTATGCTCGTTTATATTATATATGCGCACAGATTTATGTGTGTTTTTGTTGTAAAATATATTGATGGGGAAACAAGCTAAAGTGCATATATATATATATATATATATATATATATATATATATATATACGCACTTACTTTCATTTCGTGGAATAACCTTTAGATGATAGATACCACCAATGTATATTTGACTGTCTCATGTGTTAATGTTTGAGATGTTAGGATAATATTTTACGTGTAAAATTGACCGAAAGCAAATATGTTGCCTGAAATTATAGGATATTCACTTATCACTAATAGGTTTCCAAATAACCTAAAATAAGTGTGAAAGGTGAGGGGTGTTGCTATAAAAACAGTAAGTAGAGAAAGAAGAGAAAATATAGGTGGAATAGAAATTGATGATAAAATAGAGACGACAATTGAAATGTGAAGCAATTTCAAAAATCTAAAACTATGTTACAGGGCTTAAAGAAAAACTGACTGGTAGATATGAATGTTCACCTTCAGTTGTACATCATGATTGTCCTAAAGTCGATAATGAAACTGACCGAAGCTGAGCTAAACTTGGCTATTCTAGATTGTTATTTTATTATTTCTAAAAAAGAAGAGGAGGATGAACACACCCATGCATTGCACCCGTGGAGATAGGGAAGACCTGAACTTGAAATCATGTAATTGGGAAGTAAATTTCTAATCACACAGCCGCGCCCTCGCTTGTGTGTGTGTGTGTGTGTGTGTGTGTGTGTGTGTGTGTGTTGATATATTGATAATTATGTGGTTCGCGTCAATAATTATCATTCTGAAAGAATTTTTTTCCCATGCAAGAGTATTCCTTATCATAAAAGTTATTTATGAAATAACAAACACAGTTGCAGGTTTTTAAACGTGTAATAAGACCCCTTCTGTTGCAGGTGTCTAAATGTGACGGACTGGTAAATATTGGATAATATGGTTGTTAGACTATTTCTTAAATTATGTTTTGTGAATACTGTAAGTGGTGAGAAAAATCTTTCAGTCTTATAAAGGAGACAATGTTTTTAGAATGTTGTTTACAAATCGTATTTTTGTGAGGCTAGCCTACATTTTTTATGCATTTCTTTTACTGATGTTGAGAAAAGAAACAACGGAACTTCTTGCTTTTAGAACTAAGGGTGGTGTCGGTGGTGCCATTAATCCTGTGAAATGTAGTTTCCGGGCAATAACGTATACATTTATTCTTAATCCGTTCTGACAGCTTCGAACGTAAATATCTGCGAACACCGCTATTTAGAAGGTCTGTTTTTAAAGCACACGTTATTCACAGGTGTAAGGGGCTTTGAGGCATCGTAGCATTTCGACATTATTCAGTTAAAGCTAGTCCGCCAGATCGATGGACCTATCAAGTGCACGAGTTGTTTATAGAAATTACTAAACGCTTTATTTGCCGATGCGTTCTACACCTGTGATACAAATGCTGATTTTGTATTATTTGTAAATGTCGCTGTTTCGTAGAGATGTTGAAATGTATAAGATATTGTTACAGATATTTTAGGACCCGCTTCGTGCAAATTAGCAGCTTCCGTCATACTCTGATCACGTTTGCGTGTACTCAAGGAGATATTTCTTTGTGTTTGAGAATTTATCATCCAACCGTCTCTTTAGATGTGGCTGCCTATCTTTATATCTTTTCTCTGGTATATCACATTTAATATTAGTTAAACCTACATAACCAACCATCCTAAAGACGACAATGTAGCATTTGAGGAAGGTATTACTGTAACTGTATACACGTCGACCGACTGAGAAGACAGTTTCACACTTTCTTTCTCGGGACTAGATGCGTAATATATGAAAGTGACTCCCAGTTGATTAGGTCTCTCACTTGTTCTCATTTCTAAGCTTTCAAAAAGATTTTTTCAACTTCATCATTTATGTTTTTCAGGTTTTGATAAAGACTGCTTTGGTAAAGATTACTCATGATAACCGATGCTTTTCACGTTGCGTTGGTAGACTTTATCACTGCAAGAAGTAATTAGGAAAGTTGAAGACATGAAAGGTAGTCCGAACAAGTTTTTCAGATTACTATCAAGGGATCAATAATATTCAAATTTAACTATGATTTTGTGGTGTTAACAAAATCAAGTGGGAAGTGGAGGCCCATACTACAGAAATGAAATGATCGTTTACTGAGGGGAAATTTCATAGGAACAACTCGGATAGATATCTAACATGCAGACCTAACGACTTGAAATCCGTACGACATCAAAAACATTAAAAACTCGGTTACATAACATGAGTGTTATGGTGTTTTGTGCAGCACCAAGCAGTTATGATGATTTATTACACCATCCACATCAAATGGTGTCTCATTTAAACAAATTATGCAAGCAATAAGGATGAAGCATAACGAGAGCACACTAACATTTCCTCGCAGAATTGTGCTCGACAAACAAAATCTTCATTTAATGTTTGTAAGATTTTAGGGATGAAGTGACGTAAATTCATATCCCTCAGAATGTGCGCAATGATGTTTGACAGATATTCACAAGAGGTGAACCACGCCTAAATCATGTATGCGGATGTTGTTTGTAATGTTAGCTGATTAGTTGAACAGTCGATTTTATTCTGACAGCCACAGGTCGATCAAACGAGGGACAGCAATAATTGAATCTGTACTCTCTCATTTGCTACACACCACATCAATCGCTCTCCTTCATTTAGTTGAAATCCTATCAATCTTCTACATTATATTGCCGTTCTATTGAAGTGGATGATAAAGTAAACGATTCTGTTTAAATATCCACACAGTTTCCAGTGTTCTCATGTAACTTGCTCGAAATTCCAACATGAAAAAGAATACATCTAATCATAATTTATATTGAATTATTTTGAAGAATCTAAGTAGTTATATGTGCGTAAGTGTGCGTGAGTATGTGTGTATGTTTATCAAAATGTTTCTCAAAGGTATCGGGCTGGTTTTCAAGAAAGTAACTGAAACGATTTCACTGGAATTTGGATAACAACAACCATACTTCTTATACTCTGAACTTAAAAAAAGGGTGTCGCATGCTTTTACTGTTCCGCTTACACACAGTATCAGTAAAGTTCCAGTATGTCGTATACACGCGCGCACGCGTACACACACACAAACACAAACACACACATAGGCACGACCCCCCCCCATATATATATTTTAGCTTATGTATACCGATATTGATAGCCAGTTCTTATAATTTAATATGCTTAGAGAAGAGTGTCACAAGAATACTGTGCGTAATATCAATTAATATATAATAAACGAATACGAGCTCAGTATTCACATTCATTAGCTTACAAACGTGCCTGCCTTAAGATGTCACACGAACACTTCGGGCTGAGCGCGAAGATTTGTATAGCAGAAACACCAGTATGTTAATGTAAGTGAATATGTAACTCCTCTCTTTTGGCTTTGATTAACAGATATGTGTGTATGTAAGTGCGTCAGTATGTGTGTCTTTGTATGTGTATACGTATGTGTGTGTAGCTATACAAGTGTATAGATTATGAAATTAATAAGAGTTTATTATCAACACCAAATCGATCATTAATCCTTACAGCTGTTTCAGTTATACGGAGTGAAATTAATTAAATACTAACTTCATAATTTCTGAGCATAATCTCTTCAGAGAGTAAAATATATATGCCCTTAGATGTTTTGTATGTTTATTTGTAGATTCATCACAGCAGAGACTTACAACTAAAGAAACAATGGAAATCAACTCCTTGCCATGATATTAGGTATTGAGGTTGTATTTCCTTGGAAGACACCGTCCCTTCATGAGGCTAACATGACCTGTAACTAAATTATATATATATATATATATATATATACACATATATATATATATAAATGTTACCCTTCGCATATGCTCAATATAAGTGTTTTGTTTGTTCGCCATTTCGTTGCGGTTTTGCGCCTCGAGGATAACTCACTCGTAACACTGCGCGTTAAAACACCTGATAGTTAGAGTCAGGTGAGACAACTCGCCTCCGATCGAATTCAGGAGAGATGGATATCGATATTTCACCATTTTCTGTGGCGTACCTGAATGGAGCCGTGGACGAATCGAATCGCCAGTCTGTGACTATATATAAGTTGGTATACTAGCAAATAATGTCCTACCCTATTTATGTATAATGTAAGAAATCGTTATCGAACAAAACTCATCACAAACTTGACACCTTATCGATTATATTGTTCAATTTGGAGGCGTCACCAATTGAAGCTCCTTGGGTATAAACGAGTGTGTGTGTATGTGTGCAGGTAGGTAAATGTGTATATATTCATATATATGTATATATGTAGGGTAATTGTTGTTCAACTTAAAATGACGGGACTTGTTAACCGAGGAAATACTGGGCTGCTCTATTTCCTAATTGATTTGTTTACTACATACAGCTTATATTTAAAATGTTTAGTCTCCAGACAAACAATGTAGCCACATATTTAAAGTAATACTTTGATAAATATATTGATTGATATAACTTTTTTGCCTCTTTACAGAATGTCTCCACTCGTTATTATATGAATACCTACCTCTGGGATTATATATATGCGAAATGTCTGAGAATGTGCGTGTATTATGAATAGTAATTGTCGCTTCGTTATCGTATATTCGAAAAACATTCTAGACTTTAAGAAGGTTGCATGTAAGATACTTGGTATATCTCAGTGAGAGATCAACTAATCACAATAGAATGACGATGGAATAGAATAAGAAAAATAAGATACAGACGTGTGTGTGTGTGTGTGTGTGTGTGTTATGTGTATATGATTATATATATGTGTGTATATATATGTGTGTGTATATATATATATATATATATATATATATATATATATATATATATTTATATTTATATATATATATATATTCATAATGAGATATATATATATGTAAATATGTGTGTGTGAATTTGTATAAATATATGCAGAAAAAAGGAAAGAGACTGAGAGAAATAAAAGAAAGAAAGGAAAGAAAGGAACGACTGCGAAAAATGACTGAAGGAATAAGCGTATAACAAGTGTTGTGAGATGTCCGGTACAAGGGAAGAACAAATAACGCAAGTTCAAACAATGGCATCTAACGATTCACTCTTATATACAGGTGTAGAAACACATATCTATGTAGGTGTGCGCATTATATTTAGTCTAGTGGCGATCTGTCCTTGGGTCGTCTTGTGCATGTGAACCTTCACCATCACTCACTTTTAGCCCTGAGAGTGCCCGTACCTTCATCAGCCACCGTTAGGTTGATTACTATACTTGGGATGAAAACTGGAGTGGTTTCCTGTTGCCTTCTCGAGGAAGGTGGGATGTGAACTCAAAATGTAGAGAGCCGTAACATATTCCGCAAATCATTTCTGCCGATGCAACATCGATTCTGCCACACTCCTACACATAGAGCTACGTGAAATGAAGGACTTTCTCAGAAGAAGCTGGCTCCTCATGAGTCCCGTTGAATTTGTTTTGAAGGACTAAGACACTGGACAAAATGTACAGAGGTTCCAATGTTATGGAGAGAGAGCGTAAAAATCATAGTGATGAGTGCGGGGAAAATATTGTTTATCCAAATTTCCCATCTGCATTGGGACCTGTTGCCCATGAACCAGGCATTCCAGTCATATCATCAGCAAGAAACCTTTGATGACATACACTTGAGTTCTGAGTCAAATGGCAACAATAGCAATGATGTTTGAAGACTTCGATAACACTGAAATGAATAAACCTCAACTACTCAAACATTGCGAATTGAATAATCTAGAGTGGGACTTAGGAATTGCGAAGGAGTCAGCAGAGCTTGTAGCCTTCAGGTTTAAATCCAAGAATCAAAGTTACAATGCTGGTGAATGGAGACTGTTTACTGGCGCTTCAAAGGGAAGCGTTAAAGATGTTCTATCGCGTAATGGTAATAAATGTTCCCCCATCCCTATAGGGTACTCGGTGATCATGAAGGAAATTTATGAAAGATTGGTGTCACTCTTACACAAGATGAAATTCAAAAATTATAACTGGATGATGTGGGGCGACTTGAAGATAAGTTACATGTTACTTAGTCAACAATCTGGTACACAAAGTTTCCTTGTTTCGTGTGTAATTGGGAACACTAGAGCCAGTACTTTCTGTTGGTCTAAAAAAAAAAGAATGTCCTACCAGAGATACGCTTTACACTAGGAACAAAGAATATGCTTCGTGAGAGTTTGACTGACCCGAAGAGGGTTCTTCTTCCTCCTCTACATATAAAACTTGGTCTCGTGAAGTAATTTGTAAAAACTTTGCCATAGAATGGAAAGAGTTTCAGATATTTGTGTGGCAAGTTTGCTGCCTCGTCAGAAAACTGTTTGGCTGATTTCCTGTCGTGTCAGGAAATTGTGTGCTGGCCGTTTACTGCTGGATGTTGTATAGTGAAAGCCCATCAAATGCACACAAAGGAAAGAGTTCCAATTATGGTTTGCACGTGAAAAAAAGAAAACAAAGATTTTCAGGTGCTGAACTTCTAAACTGAATGGAACATTTGTAAAACTATTTTCTCACCTTTCAGTTGCATTTCTGCCACTTTATTTTGCTAAATAAAGTATCAAATTCCATTTTATCAGTTTCATTTGGTCCTACTAATGTGGATTTACCTACAAATTATAATTAAATCGCGAGAAAACCTTAAGGAATGGTAAAGAACTTTTTTGATATTTCGAATTAGCACCACAAATATATATAAAGTAACATAAAATTATCAAAACAATTTTCAAAATATTCCATTTCGCAGATGTATGCCCGATTATAATTCTTGAAAGATTACCTAAGCGTAAATTTTATACTTTCTACCACCTGTAGTTTACAACTGTTGGTTGAAAGTTAAAATAATACAATAACATGAAATTTCTCTTGCTTTGTTAACGATGACAAACGACTTTTAATACAAATATGATGTAACAGCACGACATCGTCCAAAGGTCTTCATTTATCTTTTATTTCGTGTGTATATATATATATATATATATATATATATATATATATATATATATATATATATATATATATATATATATATATATATATATATATGCATATATGTGTGCGCGCGCGCACCCGTGTATATAATATTGAACAAGGAACTAATTATTCATGTCCTCGAGTAAACGAGTAAAATCAACGAATCAGTATCGTCATTATTAAGAAAAAATGTTGCAATAAATAACATTAATCATAATAAATAGCAATATTACGGAACAAAAATATAACAAGAAGAAAACCAACAAAACGACGTTGGGTGCATCGTTGCATCACATACAAGCACACACACACACACACACACTCACACACACACACACACTCACGCACACAAACAGAACCAGAAAGACACATACAAACACAGGGTAAGTAAATCTAGAGTTTACATTGATACACTAAATACGCCACACACGTGATCCAGTCTTTAGTCGTTTAATCCTTTCAATCCTTAATTTTCTTCCTGTTTTCATGAATAAAATATCTTAATCCTTATATTTTCATCACTTTTGACATTTCATTGGCCTCTCGTAAAACAAACTTACAGATTCTTTCTTTAAAATGCGTCATACAATTTGTAGATCCGCCTTGACATAAGGCATTCTGTTTTTATCGTCTTCATTGAATATATACGATGGAATTCTTCAAATTCCACTGATTTTAATCCGATTAAATTGCGTCATATACATCGTGTCATTGAATGCATTGATGTTAAACAATAGTAACGAAATTTACACTTTGATTAAATTAAATATGCGTACATGCACCCAAGTTTGAATGTAGTTATATGTGTGCCTGGGAACATTTATGTGGGTTTATATTAATATCTATATATATATATCTATATATATATATATATATATATATATATATATATATATATATATATATATATATATATATATATATACATATATATGTATATATATATATATGTGCGTGTGTGTATATATATATATATGTATATATGTGTGTGTGTGGGGGTGTGTGTGCGTGTCTGTGTGTGTGTGTGTGCGTGTGTGTGTGTGTGTGTGTATAATTAATGAAAGAGGCAGGAGATGGAAAATGCGACAATCTTTATTGATCACTACAATCGTGTCGACCCATTTAGTATTGAACCCTCACATGTGAAATGCTGTACAACTGGCTTAGGTGTATCCCTTGATGTAGATGCGTCTCTTCAGGTGATTTCAAGTTATATTTTGCTTTAAAATAAACACTGCTTCGCACAACTCTTTACTGAATGTCTTCTTCTTGGTCTTCGTATGTAGAAATGTTTTGTACATCCATATCTACAAAGTTTATATGGAGTAGTTTATTTTGCTGTTTTGTGTATTCTTTGTATTGTGTATTTTCAGCTTATATATATATATGTAATTTGAAAAGCCCGCCTCTTTCACGGATATATAAAGATGAACAGAAGTCATTGTACTGTGTTGGGTACATCAGAGTATGTTGATTTTTGTTTATTCTTTATGTGTCTCCACCATACGTGCATATATATATATATATATATATATATATA
>NC_068991.1:79965431-79968235 GCF_001194135.2 Octopus bimaculoides
GGGGGGGGGGGAAGATGTACTATATATATATATATATATATATATATCTGTACGTACACACACACACAGAGACATAGATATACCTCTATATACATACTTACATTTATATATGCATACACCCCTATATGTACATATCTACACACGTAACAATACAGAAATTAAACAAGTGGTTAACAAATATTATAGAACAAATTGATTGTTTCTCTATCTAAGCATTGTCCCTTGAGAGGATTTTTAAATATAAATTCCCTTCAAACAAATAGAAGTTTTGTTTTATTTTAGCGTTAAGTTCCTTTTTCCTTTTTTTTCTCCTTTTTTTTATTTGTTTTCAAACGGGAACATATCTTAGAACATGTCAGAAATGATTATTTCCTGTCTTGCTACAATTATGCCCCAGAAGACCTAATGACAGGAAGGTGCAATATATATAGAAGAAATGTTCATATCATCTGTTGCCCAAATTCGCTACTTATGTCTTTAATAAATGACATACAGTTGACCTGCAAAAAATAACGGATAAACTTTCATCAAATCGCACCCAACGTTCTTAATTATATCAATCAATTAAATAGCTCACAAACGAAAACTTAATTCCTCGCAAGATCACTCCCTTGCAATAGAAAGGATCAACTGAAGCAGAATGCGGCATCTGATAATCAAGTCAGCTAACGTGTGTGAACGCATTTCCTCTTAGCATGAGGTGAGATTTTGAGGAGGGCTGACTTTAGGCTAAAGAAAACCTATGACATTGGAGATATACTTAGACATTTTTAAAAGTCATTTTTATAAGTTTAATTTTTTTCATTGCAAAATATCTAATGGGCAGAGAATAAAACGTGTTTGATAAATTCGTGAATAATTATTTTAATACAGGACAAGTTTATACATTAGTTGGGGGGGAATTCGGAAGTGTATAGGTCCATCTTGCATACTCTTTCTCTTTTTGATATAAAATAAAATTGACCTCGGTCGGATCAGAACATGGAATGTAAATAAATATCGTAAGATCGTTTGCTATTGCTTTGTCGTTATTTCCTCCACAATCATATATAACACCAATTGTTTCTAATCATTAAGTTTTTGAAATGTGTTAATCGATGCCACTGATCTCAGTGCTTGACTAATAGATTATTATTTTGATCATGGGGGGTTGAAAAACTGAGTTGGTTCCGGTAGGATTTGAATTCAAATACAAAGAGCTGGAGTAAATCCTGCAAAGCTTTTTATCCAGTGCTCTCCAATATCATTTCGAATCGATGAGCTTTATATGATACCGTTAATAATCAATAGTGCATAGTGTCTCGGGAGAGAAAATCTCCTCATAGATACTCTGTGTGAAAGCACATCACTGAATAGAAATGACATTATCGGGTCGTGAGACCAATGAGCCTGCGTCTTTATACGCCATCATTTTCGGACAGAGATTCTATTGTTCATAGCTCACGAAGCGATTCTTATATTTAAACGAAAAACTATTAAGTTTTTTATGTGCATAGTGTTTTGTTAAGCTACAATTAATTTATAAGAAGCACACTTGAGCAAAACGTTCCCAATAATGATAATAATAATAATAATAATAATAATAATAATAATAATAATAACAGATTAGAATTGGTTAAGATGCAATAGAAGTATTTTAACCCAACGGTACTATAATACATTAAACTACGTACATAAATGTTTATTGCAAAGCACAAATAAAAGTTATGCCTATTTATCATATATAAATATAGCCACATAGGTAGGCACGTACGTATTCATTTGTGATAGCATGTCTGTATAGGTACGTACGTATTTATAAAGCAAGGTATAAACACCTATGTGAATATATATATATATATATATATTTTGTTACTACTACTAATGATAATAATGATGATAATGATAATAATAAAATTAATAATAATAATAATAATAATAATAATAATAATAATAATAATAATAATAATAATAAATAAGAATAATAATTTGGTGGGTGGTATAATGATAATGTAATAATTATAATAATACTAAGAGGTAATGTAAACAAATACTGCAATATCAAATTTGAATGATGTCTGATGTTCTAATACCATTACCAATTCCATTTCAACAAATTGCTGTGTATCTAATGGATGCTCTCCGTAATGCCAAGACAAATTTTGCAGTGTAGAATGAAAGCTTTTGAAAGATAGATGTCTGAATTTTTATATATTATTTGTATATTTCAAATATTTTTAGATTTGAAATTTTTTCATTATGTTATCAGAAAAATATAAAACTTATTGTTAGTAAAATGATATCAAATTAAAAAGTACATATGGTATAAATTTAAATGCATATACTGTGTTTGCAGAAATGGTAGGACACCGGATTGAATGCATTTCACTGAATTTAATTATATATTACGTTTAAGTGTGTAAAATTATACATATATATATATATATATAATATTTAGAGCATTAAAACGACTATGGAAAATACATATATATTGCAAGAAAAATATTGGACAAAAGCTAATATGATTTTTTAAATGCGGCAGACAACTTCGATTTTGTGAAAGCATTTTTTTGCCTGAAGGAGAGGGTTCGGTGGTTTATTTGAACTTTTTAACTCAGCATAGAGAACGGTATACGCGTTGATATAGTATAAAAATTAATTTATTCTGAGACATACACTGCTTGATAATTAGCAATTAATTGAATGGAATTATATTTCACGGTTCTCACATTAATAACTAATACATACATACATACATACATACATACATACATACATACATACATGCATACATATATATATATATATATATATATATATATATA
>NC_068991.1:79968280-79968890 GCF_001194135.2 Octopus bimaculoides
ACACACACACACACACACACACACACACACACACACACACACACACACACACACACACACACACACACACACACACACACATATATATATATATAAGAAATTATGTGGATAAACAAATTAGGCACACCAAATATATTGAATATATTAAATACGATCAATTACAAAATATGTATACATGTAAAACGAGAGAACGCAAAAGGTGAATACTTTCAGATGGTGAATTTATTTGTATAGATATAAAGATATTATATTAATAGGTCCAACTTGCACAGAGTTCAAACGACAGAGAAAATTAAAGGGGGTGAGAAGGTAATATGAATCCAACTGCTGTTTCTGAGGCCTCGGTAATCCATAATTACGTTGGTAGATTTAGTTCATCGCAATGGGCGACCGTGTGGATCCATATAACATAGGATGAGACGAGCTTCTGTCATCAGGGTAGAGAAGATCTTACATTTAAGATCGTAATGCAGCAAATTGCTTTGCATTATATATATAATCTGATATATTTAATCCATTATATTCTATTGAGTATACAGTTATACCAGTGAAATTTGGTTGTTTATATCCCTATATAAGAGGAGTGTGTTTTCTTTGAGATGGATATATA
>NC_068991.1:79969959-79973422 GCF_001194135.2 Octopus bimaculoides
TATATTTCAAGCACTAAGATGAAATCTGGAAGTTGACTAGGTTTAGAAACCAAAGACTATGCGTTTAATAAAAAGTAAATAATATTGTTTATTTTTTTTTATTTTTCGTTTTTGGCTGAATTTTCAATTTGAAAAGTATCTTTATCAAAGATTGAGACAGAGACCTGAGCAAAGTTGTGTATTTTATGAATAGAACATAAGCCTTGTCGTGTAACGATAAAACTTATGTTTTATTAATAAATAAAATTATAAAAGTCATGTTTTATTAATCACCTTGTTCTGTGTTTTCAAAGCTGTTCAAATTTTAAATTTCGTCACAGTGCTTCACATTTCATCTTAGAATATAAAGAAAACGTATATATAATACTCTAAGACTTTCAGACAAGATGAAATGGGATAATAATTATATTATATTTTCTGTTAAATCAACTGGTTTCGTCTCAGAGATAAAACGTATCTTGTAAATTTGTCTCCTGTCAGTTAGGTAAGAAGATTCCAGTGCTGCTACCATAACAACTGCTGCTGTCGCTGCTGCTGCTGCTGCTGCTGATAATGATGATGATGATGATGATGATGATGATGATGATATTTGGCCTCTGAAAAATGTAGTCGAAATGTCTGTTCGTCCGTCTGTTCAATCTTACTTGTTATGTATCTCTATTGCTATTTGACAAAAAATTATTTTCAAAATGAAAATTCCGAGAATATACGATAAGACTTGTTTTCCGTTTTTTGTTTCAAAATTTATTCAATATACATACATACATACACACACAGAGATGTGTATATATATATATATATATATATATATATTTATATATACGAGACCTGATCAATACGTATCCTGACTGTTACCATAGGAACGAAGCTGAAGCACGCAGAGTAAAGCTGCTTGGCACAGATTGATCCAATGATGTCGCCTCATTGGCTAGGCGAGCAGGGTCAAGATTCCCTCTGAACGGAAGGTTAATCCGCGTCACAAATAAAACATACAAATCTGCACATATACATACATGCAAAAAATATCCTGTTGTTGATGTTGAAATTCCAATGAAAGAGCCTTGGCTCTAGGTTAGAAACCGGTTCTTTCTCTATTGGAAAGTAATCTTGAAATAAAGCTGAATAATGACATATATTGCGATAGAAACGCATACGTTATTATAGACATTGTTGACTCAACTATACCAGTGTAAAAGATATTAGCCACAACATCAAAAACTGCTCCCAAAATGGCGACGAGATACTGCCCGCTCTTGAGGCATGACAGATTTGTAAAAACTATTTACAATGCTATCTGCAGGGAGGATTGCCTTGATGTGTACATCAAAGGTTTGTCAGACCCTGCGTATCTTCACACCTTTGAAACCAACGAAGATTGATGGAACACTCCAATAAAAACAGCCTGATCTTGTTCTGTTGGACAGGGAACAAAATTCATACTCTGTTGCAGAGTTCAGCTGTCCAGCGGATGTTAATGTACAATCAAAAGTCCAGGAAAAAGAGAACATTTAAGGCGAATTAATGCGGAACCATCAGATCTTGTACCCTGACTATGAATTCTAATTTCTACCTATCAGCATAGGTGAATTATGCCATGTACCAAAGAAATTGCACAAAAAATCTAAGTCCTCGGTTTCACGGAAACATGTGCAAAACAAACTGACGCAGATTCTTCAAATCCATTGTATTAGCGGCTCAGTGGATATTTGTAAGACATTTCAAAGACTATCCATCTGAGATTCTTATGAGAATAGATGCACACAATTGGATGTATGCATCGACAGTCCAACAAACACACCAACTCAATCACGTGTTCACAAAGACTGGGAACACTCTTAACTCAAAACGTGTTGTCGCTTTATTAGCGACCGGACTGAATACACTTCAGAACAAAATACATACATACATACATACATACATACACAGATGATTCATAGTAATCCTAAATTCAAGTTATAAAATTGCTTCCTTTTCCCATCATTAACTTTATCATATTTAAAATGTACATGTTTGATGGTAAGCAATTTACTTTAAACAACAACCATTTTAAAAATTAAGTCAGTAAGATTAGCTGTGATTTCAAAATGCTAAGCTATAGGATTTGAGAATTATGCACAACAGATAATACTAAATATAACAGCTGAAAATTAAGAATAATCGTTTAGTCTGTGATAAATCATTATATGTATGTAAATACAATATATAAGATAGGTGTTCTTACTTCAATATACAGCAAAACTGTGAAAGGAATATTTATAAAGAAACACTTCATTGTACGAAGATGAGTGTAATATTCCAAAGTATGGTAATTCAATATGAGAAGCCTCATTTATGAATACATATAAATTTACATATAGGACATAGAAGTCGTTGCGCAATGAATATAACATAGTTTTCAAAATGATATATACGGAGGTAAACTTGTTAGTAATATAGTTTGCAGCTAAAAGGTGTATAGAATCTTCTGTCTTATGACAATTGATCCGAGAAACCTTTTAGATGTAAATGTATATAATTTTTTACTCAAGGAGAAGGTTAACAGTGGCTTCGAACTTTCGATTTTCCTGACATCCTTATGTAGGTATATGTGTGTGCGCGCGTCTGTATGTGTGTATGTGTGTGAATGTATATGTGTAATTGTACACGTATATATATACATATATCTATATCTATATATATATATATCAATAGGTGTGTATATATATTTATGCGTGTGTGTGTGCATGATTGTGAACAGTTGGAAAATGTCTGTGTTTATGTGTATGTATGTACGAGTGTATAGGTTTGTCTGTATATATGCATGTATGCATTTACATATATATGTATGCACACACGCACAAATGGTAATGCAATTCAATTGTATTTAGAATTTAGAATGCGCTGTTAAGAAAATATAAGAGCTCTGAAGAGAACATTTACATGGTAAACACAATGAAAGTATGACAGCAGTTGGAATAAAAAGATGAAAATATATGGAAATCTGTATAGAATGAAAATAGAAATTGTAGCAAAGTAATTTAGAAGTAGTTTTGAAACTTGCGAATTTTTCTATATATTTTATAAAGTATAGAAACTACATGGAAAAGCTGTTAACTACAAAGCAAGCTCCCCAAAACATGTCCCCTTAACATAGAATTAAGGATCATCCCATGAATACTGCACATTTTTCAATTGCATGAAGTAAAAGTTGGAGGGGAACAGGATAATCCACCTGCATTAACTTGCTGCAAAAGCAGGTAGTAATTCTACCTTGTACTTATTCTTAGTGCAAGTATTGAAGAGTGCAATTTGATTTTAATAGTTATTTTTTTCAAAGTTATAATGGAAGTAACAAAGGAGCATATTCGGCATATTTTGCTTTATGAGTTCAATAAAAATAACAACGCAACGTAAAGTGCGAGCAATATTAATGCAGTATATGTGGATCGGACAATAAGCATAAGCAAGTGTCAACGGGGGTTCT
>NC_068991.1:79973454-79973627 GCF_001194135.2 Octopus bimaculoides
AGACTATAAGACGAGCCTCGCTCTGGAAGATCTGTAGAGCTCGACGAGGACGTCCTGCAAACCCTGGTGGGACAAAATCCCATCATAATTGTTGAGGAGCTAGCAGAGAAGCATGGATTTGTTCATATAATTATATACATACATACACATATGCATACATACATACGTATATA
>NC_068991.1:79973637-79973967 GCF_001194135.2 Octopus bimaculoides
AGTAACAAAGGAGCATATTCGGCATATTTTGCTTTATGAGTTCAATAAAAATAACAACGCAACGTAAAGTGCGAGCAATATTAATGCAGTATATGTGGATCGGACAATAAGCATAAGCAAGTGTCAACGGGGGTTCTGGAAATTCCGTGCCGGAGCTACAGACTATAAGACGAGCCTCGCTCTGGAAGATCTGTAGAGCTCGACGAGGACGTCCTGCAAACCCTGGTGGGACAAAATCCCATCATAATTGTTGAGGAGCTAGCAGAGAAGCATGGATTTGTTCATATAATTATATACATACATACACATATGCATACATACATACGTATA
>NC_068991.1:79974020-79982168 GCF_001194135.2 Octopus bimaculoides
TGTGTGTGTGTGTGTGTGTGTGTGTGTGTGTGTGTGTGTGTGTGTGTGTGTGTGTGTATGCATGCATATATACATATATCCCTACTATCGACAGCAGCAATACCAATATAGAACGCTGAATACTGAGTCATTTACCATGAGGAGACAGCTCATCCGGATTTCTCATATGGCCTATATAAATATGAGTGGATACAAGTGATCATATTTATATCGCTGACAGATGTGAATCGTTTGCTACGAACGCCAGAACTGCCAGATCACATGATTTCGACGTACTCCGTCTCTTCAGTGTCATACGTCTGATAGCCGCATGCAGACATACCTCACTACCAGCGATGTATAGAATTTCAGTGACTGTTCAGGCACTGATGTCCCAAATAGCTAATAGGCTTATTAGAAAATAATTATTAAGGACAGATACAGTATTAATATGGAAAGTATCCCACAATGCTTCTAAAAGCAGAGAAAGGAGCAGATACAAAAGTTTAGGGAAAGAGATGGATCAATCGCAGTACAAGACTGCTATCATATATTTATCGAAACTGAAATGCTTAAATGCAAATCTAACTTCTGCTTGATTTGAAACCAGACTGCAGAGATCCAGAACAATTACAGAAAAAGCAATTTATCCAACACTTCAACAACTCTCTCAGTTGAACTCAAAATGCTTCTACATTTTTACATGTGCGTATGTGTGTATGTGTGTGTATGTGTGTGTATGCTTGTGTATGTGTGCGTGGATATGTGTGTGTATGAGTATGTATGCGTGACTATGTATCTGTATGAGTATGTGTGTGTATACTTGTGTATGTGAGTGTGTATGTGTGCGTACGTGAGTGTGTGTATGCGTACGTGTGCGTGAATATATTTTTAGAATGATAGAAAGATATGTATGTTCTACATGTGTGTCCAGAGTGTGTGTCTGCCTGCGTATGTGTAATGAGAATTAGAATTTATATTGACAATAAATTTCAGTTTCTTTTACATTTTTGGTATTTATGGTATAAACGCTGTATGCGTTTCTTGCCTGTCTGCGTATATATCTGTTAGTATGTGTGTTCTGGGTGTGTGTGCATATGCACACATCTTCAAGAGGCACTTAAAATGTTCATGCCATAAAGAGAATGCAATACGGAAAGAAAAAACGAACAAACGAACAAAACATACTGCATATATAAATTCCACTATTTAGAAATAAATTAAGTCTTTACAATATTATCTCCATTGTCGGTTGCATACTCTTCTGCACGTTTACGCCAGCTATAAAATGCAGTTGCAAAAAATATATATCTGGCACTTTCTCTACATTGAGGTTTTTAAATTCTTTTTTAATTACTACAATACTTCATAAATATGTTACTTTAAATTTCTTTTGCTCTTGAGAAAGAGATATGAAAACTGCACGGTACTAGCTCGGTACTATAAGGAGACAGCGGAACAACTGTACAATGCATGTCTGCATGCAGAAATAAATAGAAACACTTATTGATTGATGGATGCACACGTAAATGTAGATAGTTACATGGATGATACACGCATTAATATGAGCATGTACATGTATATCTATAAGCTTACTATCATTCTTTCGTTCACTTGATTAAATTTATACACACACGAGAATACAGCACAGACACACGTAGACGTTTTTATACACAAAAATGCATGCATAAATACATACATACGTACATACATACATGTATATATGTATGTTTGGTACGCATATATGTCTCTTTAATTTTTCATCTTCTACTTGTTTCAGTTATTAGACTCTGCAGCCATTCCTGGTGGAACCACCTTCAGGAGTTTTAGTCGAAAGAATTGACTCCATTACTTATATTATTTTTATATTCTATCGTTTCCTTTGGCCGAACCGCGAAGTTACAGGGATGTAAACATATCAACACTGTTCGTCAAGTGATGGTGGGGAAGGGCAAACACAGACAAAGACACACACACACACAGGCACACACAAGTACTCATGCATTTATATATTCGTCTTTGTCTCTCTCCCTCTCTCTTACTCTCTCTCCCTCTCTCTCTCTCTTTCTCTCTCTCTCTCTCTCTCTCTCTCTCTCTCTCTCACTCTCTCTCTTTTCCTCTTTCTCTCCTCCTATCCTCGAGATCCTTCACCTATACACACATTTATCCGGCTAACTTTGTCGCTGGCTTACTGCTCTACCTACATATATTTAAGTATTTCCATCAATTCCTTCACGTTTTGAAATGTTTTACGTGAGGACGGTTTACGTAATGGATGCAAATCATATATATATTATACTAGCGAAGGCACCCGTCTTTTGGACAGTTTAAGTTGCTTTGGTGGTATTCTTTTCACCAAATAATTGAACTACTGAGAAGGCAATCTATGTTTCCGATTAAACTAGGAACGGAAAATCAAATTGACGGCTGATTATTGTGGAGGTCGTTGCACTTTAATAATCATACAACATATAAGTTTGCAAGCAAAGCAAAGCAGAGCTACAGAAGTGTTTTGGGAGTAAATTATGGATAATTACTACAAAATATAGTTGCTTTAGATGAAAGCGAAATTTCTTGTCAGAAACAACCATATAAATGGTGTAAGGAAATTGAAGGAAGACGTTGAAATTTCCCCTCTGCGAGTTTATTTTATTCAACAGCAAAAGCAGCTATTTTGAAGGAGAGATAAGCTAACAAAAGCCGCTTTATTCTGTTTTCCCACTTGGCCTGCGCATAAAGTAACAGCGAGTGCTGTATAAAGTTAAATTGGTATGGAGCTTTCTGAAAGATGTTTATAGCTTTCGCTAGTGGAAGCAAACCTCTTATTTAAAGGTTCTTTGGGACGAATCATATGTGATTGTTTAAAAAAGACAAGAACGACAACGCTAAAACGTATTTGAAACAATCGAAAATTGTTGAAATATCATAATGGATGGGCAAATAAGCATCATTAAAGTGAAACAACGCACTGGTAGGTAAACAAAGGTATCAACAAATGCAGGAGAGGGAAGGGACCATCACCCTTCAAGTAACTCAGAATAGGTAAAGGTAAGCTTGCCAAAGTTTAATGCAGTTTAAATATGGAGTCTAAGATTGCTTTGTATTGGATATTCATTGCACACAGTGTTCCTAGTCAATTTAATCACTGTGGCAGGTGGACAGTCGAAATAAATAAATAGACAAAATCCTTTCACTTTAATAAAAAGACTTAAAATGTATGGAAGACCCTACATACGAAAAAAACAATGTACATTATTTAGGTCCATTTTCGCGGAAGATCTGAGCAAAATATTTAGTGGATGGCTATTCTTGAGACATAAGTAATATGTGTGTAAATTTTCGTGAAAATCGGTTGAGAATTGTGGAAATGTATGTGTTGTGCGTTCCTAATTGTATGTGTTGTGCGTCTAGAGTAAAGGACCCTGAGGAAACTGCACCGACCATTCACAAGCACGATTGCATACACACAACCACTGAATATCACAGTGAAATTACGAAATTAAAGCCAACGTCGGAGCCAGTACGCGATCACTGCATTTGTGTTCCATTATTTGGATAGTTCGGGTCCCAAACCTTATAAGGAATATTTTATTTTCAATTCTGGTTTACCAACTGCTACTCTTTTTGAAAATGATTTTAAGAATTAGACGTAATATATTTTGCTCCGTAGTTTATTCAAATTAAGTAAAACATTTTCATATTTACAAGATAAGATATATATATGTCTTTGATGTGTTTGCATTAGATAAATAGAATTCGCACAGCTATTACGTATTTTAGGAAATGCAGTATTGATATTCAATACCTGGTTGCTATAAATGCCTTCGATTACGATTTCCTTTATTACAGGAAATCTAACATTTCAAGGTAAACGCAAGAGAATACAGTTAGAGCAAACAAGCGTTCATGGAAGAAATTTTTCGGTCAATTATAGATAGTTTCTGGCCGGTATAACGCCTTGTTTTATGGGATTTTACTGACATGTACATACTCATACATACATAAGCATACACGCGCCCGTACACAGGCATGCATACACAAACATGGGTGCGCACACACTCAGACACACACACATATGTATATATAGGTGTATACTTATATGCATATTCAAATATGTATGCGTATGCAGGGATGTTACTGAAGAGTGCGGGCGTTGCATGCCGCAAGCGCACAATAGGGTTCGAATGCATATGTAAAGTCTCCAATTTCGTATAAATTCTGTAATTTTCTGAAAAACGTAATGGAATAAAACTTGCACAAAATTATTGTGAATCAGAAAAGAAATACAAGACTTTGGCCAGTTTTATATTTTACGAGTTTAGTAAACTTGCAATAGCAAACTGGAAAATAAATTAGCTTTCATTATTGCTTTAAATATATTAAAAGAGATGTTGGTTTCAGTGTTTCCTCTTCTTCTCTTTCTGAAGAAGATTCTACAACAGCTGGATGCGTTTTCAAATTCACCTCACAATTACATCGTTCTCTTTATGTTCAAATCTTTATCTATTGTCACTTGCTTTCTATTTTCGAATTCCTTAATTACGAATACTTTCGTTTGCCTCTCCATTTCATTTGTTTCACCGTCCCCATTATTCTCACATAATGGGTGTTGCTGCTCTGATATCAAGAGAACCCACCAAACTTTTTTGCGCTGTAATGAAAAATATTTTTCAAATCAACTTTCATATTGCTGCTGTTGCATCACGCTGTTTATTCATATTTTCCAACGCATTTTGTAACATTAATTACATTTCGATTTCAACGGCATCGGGAGAAGTTTTACATACGCGGTAGGATGTTAATATTACGATCACCTCTTGATATCTGGTGGTAAAAATACAACTTTAATATTTTGACTTGTTCCTTTGTGAAGTTGTATAATCCAGAGCATTGTATAAACTTAATGAAATTTAAAAATCTAAATTCATATTTATTTAGACCTCAGCGTAAAAAATAATTCTTGAATCAATCTAAAAATAAAGAATTTATAATGCATTAGTTTGTGTTGGAATTGTATAATCTTTTTCAAGTCTACAGCAGGAAATACCCGCTATAGACTTTAAAGACATGTCAGATTTTGAATATTTGTCAACATGTATTTCGATTTT
The DNA here is from genome assembly GCF_001194135.2 of Octopus bimaculoides. Classification (NCBI taxonomy): domain Eukaryota; kingdom Metazoa; phylum Mollusca; class Cephalopoda; order Octopoda; family Octopodidae; genus Octopus; species Octopus bimaculoides. The sequence goes on from NC_068991.1 coordinate 79,979,108, forward strand.
AAATAATCAGCTGAATTTCCGCTACATTAACTTTCAGTTACAATTTTTTCTGCATTCGTCAAGCAAGTTTTAGTATATATCCGTTGCAAGGCGGGCAAAATGCTTAGCGGTATTTCGTTCGTCTTTACATTGTTTTTAAATTCCACCGAGGTCAGCTTTGCCTTTCAATTTCAAACGGGTCGATAACGTAGTTACTTGTAGAGCACTGGGGGCCGAGGTAATCCACTTACCTCCTACTCGGAAATTTCAGGCCTTGTGCCTCTAGAAACGAGTATGTATATGTTTCCATAGCAATGCCGTTTCGTCAGCTCTTATAATTCTATTGATCAACATGACCATCGTCTTCAATACGGTTATGTTTTTCTTATTCAGCGTGATACCAGAACAGTGTATCATTCTCCTCACTTACAATCTCCCTTAGAACCCTAATATCAAAAGCCACATCGCTTTTTTTTTCTTATCATTTTTATAAATGTATAGACATTTCAAGGCATCCACATTTTACAAAATATTTCATTGCTTTCGTTTCATCAACTTCATATTCTTTTTGTTTTCTTTGAATTGCTGCTAACAAGCAATAATTAATTGGAGAAATACACTTTCGATTGTAATATTCGATGCAAACTGTCAAGAGACAACCCATTTCACTTAGTAAAACGTTTTAAGTGTTTTGTATCACGTCGTTTGGAAACACAAAGATGAATCAAACAGGCCCTGATCTTTATAAGGCTCCATATTGATGTTCTGAATGATAAATTTCACATTATTGATTTGTCTCCGGCTAATTTACCTTTAGTAGTGCTACGCTCATTCTTGTCAATATTATGACTTTCTTGCTCTTTTGAGTAACTTCACCAGTTATACTAGCGGTTCTCATTTGCTTTGAACATATAATAGATGGAGTATCTGGAAATACAATAAAATACTGGTTAACGCGGTTTCGAGTAATATATTGCTCCTATTAAGACCGAAACACATATACACGTACACACCCACACACACGTACATACATACATACATACATACATACATACATGTGTGTGTGTGTGTGTGTGTGTGTGTGTGTGTGTGTGTGTGTGTGTGTGTGTGTGTGTGTGAATGTGTGTGTGTGTGTACATATATATTGTTATATTTCTGAATGGTCATTTTTTTTTTCCAAATAATCACACTCGCTATATATTCGTTCTTCACTCGTTTATTACTGTTCTTTTTTTATCTTATCTCCATTCTCAGGAAATCGTTCGTCACACATTTGTGACCTCTTCAGCGACCTTTTCCATACACGTGTATCCTCCTGCTCTGCTAAGTACATGTGATGAAAGATTTCCAGACAATGGACATAAGATAAAATAAGAACAGTAATAAGCGAGTGAAGGACAAACATACAGTGCATGTGTTTATTTTTTTTTAAAATGACCATCCCGAAATATAACTATATCTGTTTCAACATATTGTTTCACATCAAGAATCTTGCAAAACAGTTTCATAAACGTGTGTGTGGGGGGAGAGAGAGAGAGAGAGAGAGAGAGAGAGAGAGAGAGACAGACAGAGACAGAGACACAGCGAGAGAGAGAACAATTTGCCAAATATTAAGTTTATAAAACGACGAAGCAAAGCTACAGAATTATCATTAGCTAACAAAACAGGAGATTCAATGTGAAAAACGACAACATTATTTTTCAATTTGTTTGTTAATGCGTTCACTAAACCAGAGTTTCCGACTTCTTACGCTCCGTATTCGAAGTTCTGTGTCAGACAACCTAACTCATAGTATTAGAAATAACGGTATTCTACCCGAGGCAATCACAGTAAATGTTGAATAAAATTATAAAAGAAATTATCTTTGATTAATGGTGTCTTATTAATGTTCGTCTTTGTTCTTTTATGATCGCAGTTCTTTGACTGTTTCAGCCTTTTAGTCTTTTCCTTGTTAATGGCTGTCTGTATTCGAGTGTATTGTATTCATTAAGATTGTTTGCTTCGTTAGCAGTGACGATGATGCTAGGGTTGGTGAGGGTAGTGATGATTAATTCATTAGAGTTCTTAGAAATATGATTGAATTGAAGAAATGGGTTAAATGAAGGCGATATGGATCAGGGTAATATGCAATTTAAGGATCTTATAGAATTAAAGAATAATGCAAAACCGTTTTTGAATTGGAGAACAGTGGATAGAATCTGATCTTCAGTAAATCGACATTTGATTGAATTTCGTTAAAGGAGTAGTTAATTGTGACTGATCGAATAAACAATTGATCGAATTTAACCTGTGGGCAGAAGATCGAAATTTATCAAGTGAACAGTTGGTGGAATTTCTTCAAATGTTCACTTGATCCAATTTGAGTGAGAAGACGACGGCAATTTATTTGGTAGACAACTGATCAAATTTCATCAAGTCGACCAGTGATCGATGTCGAAACTATAAGTAATAATATATGAAAAACAATCTACAGGCTGAGTAATATGATAAACCTGTCAGTTGATTGAATTAAGGACTTTTGTTTCTCTTTTTATCCCATCTTTTTTTTATTAACATTAAGGACGTTCAATTCTCGAAACTTCTATTTGGCACCTTAATTGATATGAGCCAACATATCTTTATTTTATTGATCATACCAAGCTAATTCTACCCAGGCTTGGTCTTTCATACATTGCATATGTAAAGATAAAATTTTATGAGTATATTTCGAGTTGAATCATTGGTGTAACCATGATCTTCTGGTGGTGGTCTGATGAACTAGCTTTCTTTATTTGCATTGATTTGTGAATATACTATTGTATAGTATAATGCATTGCAGGCATATTAATACAGACGTGTAATCATAAGCTATTATATGCTGTAATTATTATTACACGAGGAAGACTATGAAGCTTAAGCAATTACTAGTATTATCTGAACTAACGCTGCGGGATTCCTGAAGTAGATCTAACGGAAATATATCCCGACTGCAGATGGCCCCGGGTAGCCAAAACTGTACCAGTGCCCTACTCAACACTTCAACACACTAATAGACATATACTCATTAACAGATATTAAATATATATATATATATATATATATA
>NC_068991.1:79982777-79983564 GCF_001194135.2 Octopus bimaculoides
GAGAGAGAGAGAGAGAGAGAGAGAGAGAGAGAGAGAGAGAGAGAGAGTATCTACAAACAGACAAACAAACATACAGCGTGTGCATAAAAAACAAAGAAGACAAATCGGCATATTTGCAAATTATTCTCCATTGTACTTGATTGAAATATCGTTTTTTAATTTTCATCAGATACTTTTATCTAATTAATGTGCATTAGGCTGTCATAAATGATTGCAAACCGTTCGTTGATTTCGCGTATAATTTACATGTACGTTTGTCTAGCTCAGCATTTTTACACACACAATTCATATATCTATGTATCATGTATGTATTTTTTACATTTTTGGTGATCAATAAAGCAATATCGGAAACTCTGTATCGATTTGTATTAACTAGTTGGGGGAGATATTATGACTGTAACCAAACAATACTATACTACTGATTTCTCTTCCTTTTTTTTTAAATTCATTGATGAAAATCGAAGCCAAACATTGTGCAATTTGATCTCAACTCAGGTTTGTATGGAAATTCATTTTCTATATTATTACTTTCTTGTTTAAGTCATATTACCTGTCCTACCGGGCAACAGAATTCTATGTAGTCAGGAATATTTATATGTAATATATAAGTGAGAGGACAACTGAAAGAAAATGTCCCTCAACACCTTTAGTGGCAGTTAATAATAAATAATTGGACTCAGCTCCATCTGCTTACGGTTTCGTATGTTCGTTCTACGAGCCGACGATACGTTAAGTTGCATGGAGCGCTGAGTCGATCTGCTATATATATATATATATATATATATAT
>NC_068991.1:79983672-79988941 GCF_001194135.2 Octopus bimaculoides
AGAGAGAGAGAGAGAGAGATAGGTAGATAGATAGATATACAATGTGTAAGTATAATGATACGTACAATTGTTCGTGATTGTAGATTATACATATACAATTAAAAGTTATTTTTAATTTTATCTTCTATTTTCATAATAAAAATCTATTGTATGTATTTTATAAACAAAGTCTCTCTCGAAATCATTTCTGTGTTATTTAATGTTTTAGTAAAATTAGGGTTATTCTAACACTACGTTTTCAGTTCAAATTCTCACGGTGTCAAGTTTGTCTTTCGTCATTTCGAGGTCAATAAAAAAAATTAGTACCAGTTAAATACTGATGTGGATAGTATCGACTAACCCTTTGTCCACCTTATGTAACGAGAAACTTATTTTCCATTTTCTCCCATATTACACGGAAATCAATAAGCATAAGATGTAGCGAGAAACGCTTTGGGTTAACCAGTGTCAGTTCCTAAAAATAGCAACCAAATCACAACTAAATATTTGCTTATAGCCTTAATTTAAAAAAGAAGGCTTACTTATTAATGTAGATCTAGATATTACTAAATAGACGCAATGGGCAAAACTGGAATGCCTTTAATGGTGTTGAATAACCTATTACCTTCAGTATTGCTGGCCTTGTGACCAAATTAGAAACAATTATTGAATCTAGGAGTCAAGTGGCCGAGCTTATCTGTAAAATATAAGCATGAGTCTTTAGACGTTTTGAGAAATGTATAAAGGTTCATCGACAATAGCAGATCGTTAATCCAGGAATACAGCATGCCTCGTTGCCTCTACTACTAAAAATTTCAGGTACATCAACGTACAAAAAAACATTAGCTCAACAAGACATAAACCATAATGAGAGTGAATGTAAAGTGTTGCTCGGTACGCAAGAAATATCATCCAAGTTTTACTTAAAACATACAATTCTGTTTTTAGAAACGAAGAAAAAGATTGGATGATCATGGCACATTAGGAGCTGTACTTAGCTAACTAGGTTAGAAAACCAAAGATTATAGGAGCAGCGTCGTAGCATCAGAAAAGATCAGAGGGAAGGACGCCCAATGTGTTTGTAATATAGGATAATATTTCATATTTGTTCACATGACTTTTCATCGCATTGTATTTCTGTTTCGTGTTTGCAGTGGAGATTAATTTTTAAAACGTCACAGGAAGCGTGGTAAATTATAAACACAAAAAGTTGATACAAAATTAAGCAGGCACAGTCATATAATGCTGCGTTAGTCAGATTATTTTCACCATAAATTTCAACCAGCATAAATTTATAAACAAATAGATAAAGAGGGAAAAAATTGAATTAGATAATTCAAAGAAGCGAAAGATTAAGATGAAGTGACGAGAAGATCAAACAATGAAGTCACTATTCTCTTATCAATTAATAAATTATTGAACTAATTAAACAATTTCAATCACTGATTTCTCAAGATATTTAATTGTATATTTTCATTAGATTTTTATGAGTTTGTTTCCTGATCTTCGTGATCTTCTAAACTATAAAAACAATTTAATGTGACGGATCATTGTAAAGAGTTAACACTGAGTACACCCCCACCAAACTCACACACACACACACAATCACGTGGGTGTACGAGTAGTTGTATATATGGAATCTCGTCCTCTTATAAGAAAAACAAAAGAAACGTGTTAATCTTTCGCTATTGGAATGTTAGAAGTTTACAAGACAGCAAAGAGAGTCTGGAACGAAACACAGTACCAATTGCAATAGGAATCGGCTCCCTCAATATTGATCTTGCTGTTCTCAGTGAAACCAGGCTTGTAGACACTCACGAATTAGAAGTTGGAAGTGGCTATACATTTGGGGGGGGGGCGGAAATCCGGCAGACGAGCCAATAATTTATGTTTGTTGGTTTTTGCCATTGAATCGACTCAACTTTGTATGTTTCCATCCGTCCCGGAAAGGGTTGATAAGCGTTTCATTACATTCTGTAAAGTCATAGGTAATGCTGAAGAACCGCCTTAAAGGGTGTTAGTCGAAGAAATCGACCCCAGGACATATTGTATGTAAGCCTAGTAATTATTCTATCGTTTACTTTTGCTTAACCGCTAAGTTACGGAGACATAGACACACCAGCATCGATTGTCGAGCGATAGTGGTGGGGACAAACACACACACACGCACACATACACACACACACACACACACACAAACACACACACACATACGGTGGGCTTCCAGTTTTCGTCTACCAAACCCACTAACAAGGCTTTGGTCGGTCCGAGGCTGTAGTAGAAGACTCTTGCCCAATGGGCCATGCAGTGGGATTGAAGCCGGAACCATGTGTATACACATATACACCAGTCGCCATGCTTGATCGTTAAATCCACAAGATTTTTTAATTCTTTCTCTGTTTATTTCTTTCTGTTGAAGACAGTAGGCTCGAAACGTGAAAAACTTTCTCGCTTTCCCGAGCGTCAAACTAATACACCTGTTTGTTCTTCATACACCTGTCATCGTCTTTTGTTTTTCTGTAAGTTTCAACAACACACACACATACATATCGATAAATCGATAAATTCGATTGGAGGTTGTGCTAACCTCTTGAAGGGATGGCTTCTTCCAAGGAAATACTGGTTTAATGCCTAGTATTTGGGGGGAATTAATTTCCTTAAAATAATTGGTATATATATATAAAAACATAGTTTATACTTATATAAAAGAAGTTAAAAATTCTTTATTATTAACAGCAAATTAATCATCATCCCTTACAGCTGTTTCAATTAATAATCAGTATATACTGAGGAAATATTAAACTTATATTTATATGACCTAAGCATAATATCTTCAGAGGGAAAAAATATATCCTTGAATGTATTATATGTGTTTATGGATTCCTTATAACAGACAAATTTAATGAATATAATGCTATAATGAATCCATAAACACATATAAAACATCCAAGGGTATATTTTTCCCCCTTTGAAGATATTATGCTCAGCTCATATAAATTTAATATTTACTGAGTATTAATTGAAACAGCTGTAAGGGATGATGATTAATTTGCTGTTAATAATAAACAATTAACTTCCTAATCTCCATTTTTTCTTTTTCTTTTTATATGTGTGTGTATACATTCATACATACGCATATATATATATAAATACTTGTATGCATATATATACATGCATACCTACAAACAAAAACACACGCGCACACACGCACATACATACACACACACATTCACACACAAAGGTGGCGAGCTACTAGAATTGTTGGCGCTTCGGTAAAAAATGCTTAGCAACATTTCTTCCGGCCCTTTACGATGTGTGTTTAAATGTTATTGTTGTCAACCCTGTCTTTAATTTATTTCGGTGTCGAAAATAACCTGTAACAATCAAGTTATGAGGTAGAAATAGTCGTCAACTTATTCTTTTCCTTCAAAATTGCTAGGCTTGTGCTAAATTTAGAATTTTATGAATATATTTATATGTGTGTGTGTGTTTATGTTTCTTTGTGTCTGTGTTTTCCTCTCTCCACTGCTTGATAACCGGTATTAGTGTGCTTACGTCTCCGTAACTCAGTGGTTCGATGGAAGAATTGACAGTGTAAATACCTGACTTTAAAAAATTGAGTAGTGGGGTCGATAATTCGACTAAAATTTGAAGCCCATGTCCTAGCATGGCCGAAATCAAATGACTAAAAGAATATATATGCCTAGAGAGACAGAGGGGAGAGAGAAGGAGAGAGTGGGAGAGAGAGACAGAGTAAGAGAGATGTAATTTAAAGATATATTGATAAATGCATTAAAGACTATATTTGTGTAAATATATATGTATCAAAATATACATATGATTGGAATGTGTACATATGTGTGTGTGTGTGTGTGTGTGTGTGTGTGTGGTATGGTGGTTGTGGTGTGTATGTGTGTGTGTGTATGTTTCTACATTTTTAATCATTCAGACGCGTTCAACATTATGTGACATGGCATTATTGATTTTCGATATTAATTCAAACCAAAAGAATTCAGAACTGCGGCAGTGGAATTCAAGAACTAATGACAAAAACTATGATAGAGATCTGGAATTTGCAGCTCAGCATGATATTCCGATCAATAAACATTCAGTAGTATTACACATAGCACCATCCATATCTTGATTTCAAGCATTTTTCACCTGCTGTCATAAAATAGGTAAATGACTCACCTGTTAGCATGTTTTTTTTTTTTCTTAGCGTCGTTTTTCTTCATTTTTTTATAGTTGATTAATATTTATCTTTGTTAATATCTTGCTATAAATATATAATATATCATATACCTATGTGTGTGTGTGTGTGTGTGTGTGTTTGTGCGTGTGTGTGTGTGTGTGTGTGTGTGTGTGTGTGTGTGTGTGTTAATAAAGTATCTCGTCATCACCATTGTCATCACCATCGAAATTATCTTCATTTCTGTTTATTGCTGTGCCCGATAGAATTAACAGACAGTCAAATAACGGGGATGATTTCAATGGCTTCACCTACGATATGTTTGACCTTAAGGCTATATATTAGAAATCATTAACATTATTAGTAAAAAGGAAAATAAAACTGCAGATTGGTAGGGTGTCGGAAAAATGCCTTGAAACATTTATTTTGTCTCTTAATATTTTGATTTCAAATCCTGTCGAGGACAACTTTGCCGTTAATCCTTTCAGGATTAATAAAGTTAAGTACCACCAGTCAAGTACCGGCATCGATACAATATTATTATCGGTTAGCTGCCAACCCTTGAAACTGTTGCATTTGTACCCAGATTAAAATAATAATAATAATAATAATAATAATAATAATAATGATAATTATTATTAATATAAAAGGCAGAATTGGTAGAGCGTCTTTCTTTGAATTCTGTCAAGGTTTAATCGAGACGCTGACCGATCATTATTTATTCATACCTGGGCATCGATGATTATCTAATGAACTGGTTTTCTGGAAACTATGAATAATTTGCAAATGTTTTTGATTTATTAATGCTACCAGATGGTATTGCACGTTCCGCATAGATTTGATACGAGTAAAACGACTGTCCTTCACGCACTCACTTAGTATCCAAGGATCTTAGGCTTTTGAAATTAAGTGGAGTGGCTATTATTCTGTGTAGGACCAATTACGTTGTCACCTTTGTTCATTGGGAAAATCGTTCTACTTCTTTCACTTGCCAATCAACGGTAGGTCCCTGTGTATCTCTGGCTCTGGCTCTCTGTCTCTGTCTGTTTCTCTCTCTCTCTCTCTCTCTCTCTCTCTCTCTCTCTCTCTCTCTCTCTCTCT
>NC_068991.1:79988951-79990786 GCF_001194135.2 Octopus bimaculoides
TCTATCTGTTATATAGCGATGGTGAAAGAGGTAGATTGTACGGCCCACAGCATTGTATGCAGTTTTATTGTTTTTTTTTTGTAAACTTATGTAAAAACATTTTACAAGAGAGAAAAGAAACATTTTATTCCCTTTGGCGTTGTTGAATTTAATTATTTTCTTTGTTTTTACGAGACATCTGTGTTTTAATACTATTAGCCTGAAGGAAATATCCTAAATGTTAATTAAGCACAATAATTATTTATTTTTTGTTTATCAATTTTTTAAAACTGTTTCCCATCATTTTTTTCGCAGTATAATAATCTTTAATTTTTCTTATCGTATTTATTTGATTTTCGTTAATATTTCTTATTTATTTATTGATTTCGTTTTCTGTTATGTTTTGTTTTCAACTCATATCGTTCATCTTTATATAGAGCCCTTAGTTAGTTTATATTTGTTTCAATTATCGCGATAATGTAACCCCAATCTTATATTCCTTGGAGTGGTAAGACATTATTTTTCAGACCGCATAATCAGCTGAAATGTCTAAAAATTTCGAAAGCCAATTAATTAACTTGAAGCTAAAAAAAAAGGGTGATTACTGGTTGATTTCCTAATTAAGCTGTACATGTTTTCATATTTTAAATGCCTTCACGAGAAAAAAATTGTTAAAACTGTAATCCTAAAACAGGAGATTGAAAAAAGGAAAAAAGAAAACATCTTTTCTCATTCGTGGGTGTGAGGTTAAGAAGCTTGGGGTTGGTTTTTTTTTTATCTTTCTATTTTCGTTTCACGTTCGATCCCATTTCTTGGCACAGCGAATGCCTGGCAACAGAGGTACGGATCGATCAATATCTTGTGAGAATGAGGTCGACCGAAATTTTCAGACGTCAAGCATATACATATGCTTTCATATGTCAAAGTCATTGGACTGCAGCCATGCTGAATCATCCTGAAGTCCATATTTCGACCCGGCTCTTATTATTCAATCCTCCCTTTTGGCAGAAACGAAAAGCCGCAGCTCGGATCAGACACGTTGAGTTGTTCAAGGAAATCCATATGGAATACAGCATAGAGTGAAAAATTTTAGTGAAGCGCAACACTTACATTAATAGCAGCGAAAATGCAGATTATGTTAAGCCGAAATAAGAACTGAGTTTAAAAAACTCTGAGCACCTAAACTGCAGAAATGAGAATTTTGGTCCTTGCTCGCATGAAAGAAGGTATGCCTTATCGTACTTACAGAACCTATCATGACTATAACTACTTGGTTTTCCACATTCGACCTTCCCACCGTTATATTCTGATAACCCAGTAAAAGTGCTTAATCAAACATACAAAAAGAAACACATAGACACATACAAAATCAAACATGAACGGCCACCTAGCACCCCACCCCCATTTCAACCAAAATATGCTTACGAATATAAATTACCTACATACATTCCAACCAAATGTATATACACCTCCCTTAGAGAACTCTTGCCGCATTACACCGTCTCAGAGACACTTTGTGTCCAAAGGACATAACTCTGTATATAACCCATTGCATTGTTTCGTCTTTTCTTTTTACAATATCCTCAAATCGAAAGTGTTTTCTTACCTCCGGTATCGAAGAGTAGTCACCTTAATTTTTATTTATCTGCTGCGCGCGAGAGCACTCGGTATTACTTAACGTTGTCCTATGCAACATCCGTGTTTGACACCCAATGCGAAACTAATTGGTGAGAACGGACGTAATGGACATATAACACTCAACACTTTGTTCAATATATGTGTATGTTTGTATATAGATATGTGTGTGTGTGTGTGTGTGTGTGTGTGTGTGTGTGTGTGTGTGTGTGTGTGTGTGT
>NC_068991.1:79991056-79996818 GCF_001194135.2 Octopus bimaculoides
TCCCCGTCCTCCTCCTCCCCTCCTCCCCCTCATCATCATCATCATCATCATCATTTTCGTCATCATCATCATTTTCATCATCATCATCATCATCATCATCATCATCATCATCATCATCATCATCACCATTTTTATCTTCTATCTGTCGTTAGCCACAAATAAAATTTTACTGTTTTTCTTAGTATGTTATTTTGTCGTTGTTTTTATCGATTTTTTTTTTTATCCCAGTTCGGTTGTCTAATTATTTCTTCGTCGTTAAGGCTTCCATGATTTTGCCCTTTGCTTAAGAAAAAATTAAAATGAATAACACTTGTAAATTTGACTTGCTTATTTATTTATTTATTTATTTATTTATTTTTAATTTACGACCCTCTCATTTATCAGAACTTACCTTTTCCTTGATTCAGGGATATGTTTTCTGCTAATTTCCACGGTTACTCTTTTACATTCCCTTTAGTTATCTTACTTTCCCTTTCCTTATCTTGCTTAGGTTCTCATCTCTTACTGGAGTCGTAAGAGTTCCGTTCGTAACAGAAGATGTTTTGGATGTTTGGCGGATCTGATTGCTGCCGATCCCTGCTAGAAACATAGAAGGAGACAGATAGGAAAAAGGAGTGAAAGAGAAGAACCGATACCAGTACAAGATTGGTTCTTCATCGAACCCGATAGGGATTAATTGAACTCAGAGCGCAAAGAAACCGAAGTACTGCAAGGCATTGTATCCTATGCTCTGATGACTTGACATCTTTCAATAGCTGAAGAAAGCCAAATATCAGGACTTGATCGGTGGAGTATCTGAGAAAAAATAGCACGCTACGTCATTCCCAATTGAAGTTGGCTGCGGAGGCTTTCCAGACAAATCAATGTGCTATTTCCTGCTGAAAATTCGTCTAGAACATAGACTATTGAAGGAAGCCAACAAAGAGATAGACATGGCAGCTGAAATCAGCTCAGGTCAGCTGTGGTTAATAGAAGACAGACTGTGAATGGAACCCTCTTCCATGCACCACACGGACAAAGTACGCTGGCTAAGGAACTAGACGCTTCAGACACCTAGACTGATAAACATTTTCCTAGTGACATTTTTGTGGTGGGAAGAACATTCCAAAGTATATTTTACCCATATACATGCGTGTGTGTGTATGTGTGTGTGTGTGTGTGTGTGTGTGTGTGTGTGTGTGTGTGTGTGTGTGTGTGTGTGTGTGTGTGTGTGTGTGTGTGTGTGTGTGTGTGTGTGCGTGTGTGTATGAAAAACTCTGGTCAAATGAAATAGAAATTTCACGTCATCTCGCCAGTCTGCTGATTCAGAAATCCTTTCCTCGCTATTCTTGAAATTAGTCTGCAGTTTCTCGTAATTACTCAGAAGCTCAGGGATGAATGTATTGCCTGAGCGGAAGTTAGTGGATGAAGTACTCACGTGAAGAGTATCTTTCTGGCTTTAGTGATTTAGATTACCATTAACAAATACAATAGCAGGGCTTTCTATTCAAACTACATTGCAAGGTCTCTTAAAACTAGTGTAAAAATTGTGCGAATGAAAAACTCATACAAAGTGAAACTTAAGACCATCTAAAATGGATCGTTTTATGTTAACATAATATAAACTATTATGCATGAGGTTTTTCTCTGGTCTGATTGCTTTCATTGGATGGGGAATCTTATTCAGCACTTACATTCTACTCACCACAAGCACACACACACACACAGTATATGTACGTATGCATACATACATACATACATATATGTGTGTGTGTGTATGTATATATATATGAACGTATATATATATATATAAATGTATATATATTTATGTATGTACATATATATGTGTGTGTATGTGTGCGTATCTATGTATATGTATATGTATGTATATATATATATATATACACGTATATATATATATGTAGTCATATATATTTATGTATGTATGTATATATATATACATATATATATATATATATATATATATATACGTATATATACGTATATGCATACATATATTTATATATGTGTGTGTATATATATATATACATATATTCATATGTATGTATGTATGTATGTATGTATGTATGTATAAACATGTCATCAACTGACTAAAATTCTGAATAAATCTCGTCTGGTCTCCAAGAAGGTAAACATATCGGAAATAGTAAAGGAATAAATACTTTTTCTTATGTACAACTTGTATTTCCCTTCGATTGAATTTAGTTATATTTATGTACACTTTACATACTTGTTCTTCCTAAATCAATACTGATTTCTACGTATAATTCCCAGCGGGCTGTTATATTTCTCTCTTCTCTCTAGAGCTGCCTGTGAAAGACGATTGTCATGCCTGTTCTGTTGAAGCACCAAGAAGTAATGCCATGAGACTTGTGTGATTGATTCTTTTGTCAGACCTTTCATTTTTTATCATTGTTTTCTAGTTTCATGATTACTAAAGAATATCCAACTATATAACTAGTAGAGATAACAAAAAATGAAACGGTATTGTACTTAAATATATTGTTATGATGAAAAAGGTGTTATAACTGTAACAAGCTATCCGACCTTTGATGAAATCTAATAAAATTAAATACATTTTATTCTCCAAGCCATAAAACAGGGGACTCTACTGTGATGCACTAATTGGTGGAAATAGCAGCCACATTTTCTTTCATTCGCACTAAAACATCTTTAAAAAGGAAGTACGTATACGATACATTGACACCGTGCTGTCAAAAGAGCAGATAATTACAGAAGAAATGACTTTCACAAGATGACCATAAAAAACGCCACACGAGAGTGACTTGACGATTATGAAACTAGATGCGTTAATCTTACAAGCGAGAAAAGGATATTCATTATTTTGAATAGTGTTGAAAATGAGCTGTTCAAATGCAGATAAAGCTAAGAAAGATTGGTCATATATGAGTAAAAATTCTTAAGCGGAAAGACAATCACATGGGAATCGACGCCATTTGTCTATCGTATCAGGTGACCGTTTCAAAACTACATGAAAGAGACTGGACGACATTCAATCGTGAAATAAAAAGCTTTAATCTTACAAGTTAGAAAGGAAATTTGCTTCTTTTGTATCGTATTTTCAAGCTTTTGTTTTTCATATTCCTGATCACCTAAAAATACGATTCACGACAATCATAGGGTTAAAATAGTTTTAAAACAAAGGTGGGCGTACACAATGAAACTTTTCTGCAAAGAAAACATGAACAGAGTAACATTTCATGGAACTTCAGGAGTTTTTTAAAGTCTTGTTTTATTTTTTTCCAGTTCACCTGCTTTCTGTGTTCATTAGATTTTTTAAAAATAACACTTTACTATATAAATAAAAACAAGCATTGGTAGTAGAAACACTGCCTGAAATGCTCCTTCTCTTTCTCAGCCCCCTACAATCCTCGTAAAATCGGTTGGACGCCTTCATGATATATTTGTGTTAGGCATCATTTGAATTTGACTGGATCCCTCCATCTCTAGTTCTGAACACAGCTGGCAAAACGAGTGAAGGAGAATGTGCGTATGCTACAGAAAGAAAGGAGAGAAAAGAAATTGATTACAAAATTATTAATGACAAAGTTGTTTTGTCTCAACACTACTGCTAGCTAGCACCTTCGGATGATCTCTATTCAACCGCTACACAACTGCTACTCGACTGCTACTCAACACACCTACCACGGCCAGACTACCTCTATTTATGTCTTGGGAGATCCTTCTTCTTCGCCTGGAGGTGTCGACACAACAAAAGCTGAGCTCAGCAAAGACTGAACCCAAAATGCACAGAGATGGAACGGATACTACAGAACATTTTATAAAATGATTTAACGATTCTGCCAACGCTTTGCCACATCGGTTAGCCAAAGAAGGGATGGTCACGGGTGGTAAGCTTGTAACATTCTTTGATTTCATAAGAGTTGTCCTGGTTAAACAACAACAACAAAACAATATACGACTTTCTTTCCATAAAATATACGCCAGATCGGAGGAAAACACTGGCATTAATACAGAATTCCCCGCTTTCCTCCCGTTTCCGGTAACACCGAACACCGGAAGAAGCTAAGATTAAGTAGTTTTGATGGCGACAGCGACGGATCTTCTGCTGCTGCTGCTGCTGCTACAAACGACAGTGCTGCCATTCTAATGTTTCTGCTGTTGCTGCTGCTGCTGCTGCTGCTATTTCTGCTCTAAACGGATTGGATAGGTTAACAGGCATCTGCTAAAGAAAAACAAATGTACGTACGATTTAGTTAGCATCATTATTGTTCCTATGTCCTATCTGTATAGATCTTATTTTCGTTGATATGTATGTTTGTGTGTTCCTGTTTCCTTTCCAAAGATTACATACATTGGTTCTTCTGTAAGAGGGTTTTTATTTTTATTTTTATTTCATTTCATAAGACGCTCTTTAGAAACTTCAATCGTAAGGAAAGAGCAAATGAATAAATATACATAAATATGTGTTCACGTACACACAGTGTGTGTATATATATATATATGTGTGTGTGTGTGTGTGTGTGTGTGTGCGTGTGTGTGGATATATATGTGTGTGTATATATATATATATGTATATGTATGTATATATATATATATATATATATATATATATATATATATATATATATATATATATATATATATATATGTATATGTATATGTATATGTATATATATATATATATACATATATATATATATATATACATATACACACACATGCACACACATATATATACATATACATATGTATGTATGTATGTATATATAATATCCTCACCATGAAAAGTAACTTGATTAAATCACAGGTATTTTTTTCTCTGTAGACAGAAAATCAAATCAATCTTATCTAGTATTGGTAACCAACCTCTGTCCACATACAGTTTATAACTATTTGTAGTAGAAAAGAACTGGAATGATCCGTCTAATTTGTAGAACACTGCAATTGGTAGTTTTTCAACAAGAATTAGTGAATTAATAGCAGTATTACACAATGAAGGTGAGTGAATAACTATTCTTTTAGATTTTTACTTGATTCATTCATATAATACGGCCATGCTGAGGCATCTTCTTCAAGAATTCAATCGAAGAAATTGACCCTCGTATATCATTTCAAGACTGATACATATTCTAACTGTTAGTTATGCCTAACCGCTAGTTGACGAGGAAGTAACGAAACCAATACCGATTGTCATGCGGTGGACGGTGGGGACAAGACACATATACACACACATGCACACACACACACAAACACACGACGGGCTGTTATAGTTTCTGTCAAATTTACTTACATGGTGGTTCGGTTCCTCCAGTAGAAGAGTCTTATCCAAGGTGCCGCGATGTGGAACAGAACCCGAAACAATATGCCTACAAATCTAATCTCTTCACCACACAGTACTCAGTGTTTAACATAAGCTGAAATTAATCAAATAACCCCCTTTTGGTGTGTGCAAAGGAGCATAACTCTTCTACACTGAAATTGTTTGTAGTTCATAGCGTGACTAACAGATGTAGAAAAATGTGTCTTCTAAACTCATCTTCTCACAAATTTGCCATTATATGTGGCAATACCTTAGGAAAGAGAACCCAGGTTCGAAATTTCCCCAAGACACCTGATGGAGGCTGGAGGGTATATCAGCCGTAACGTTGTGTTAACAACAAACAAGAAGAGGACAAATATCCGTCAAATGTAGATAATGTACATAATTCCTCATCTCTTCAATATAGAACTGTAGAAATATATATATATATATATATATATATATATATATATATATA
>NC_068991.1:79998167-80000667 GCF_001194135.2 Octopus bimaculoides
TATATATATATTCATTCCGTAATTCAACTGTATATATATATATATATATATATATATATATATTCAAACCGTATATATATATATATATATACTAAAAGCGTTTTAGCCACTGCACTGCGGCCATTCAGGGGCCACCACTTTGAAAGGTTCGGCCGAATAAATCGAGTCCAGCACTAATTTCTTTTTTAAAGTCTGGTACTCATTTTATCGTTCTCACTTGCTGAATTGTTAAATTACGGGACCGTAAACAAACCAACACTGGTTGTCAAGCTGTGGTAAAAGTACAAATACATACACAAAAATACACATTCAGACATACACGCACATACACACACACACACACACACATTTACGAAGTGGCTTCTTTCAGTTTCCGTCCACCATATCCATTCAGTTCAAGGCTGTAGTAGAGCACTTGCAAAATATGTTATGCAGTGGGACTGAACACGGAACCATTTGATTAGGAAGACAACTTATCACACAGCTACACCAGCGGCTTTATAATGTGTGTGTACGCGTGTGTATGTGTGCTTGTGTGCGTGTGCATGTGAACTAAATAAACTAAATAAATCATATGAATTGTTAAATGAAATCAAAACCTCTAACCAAAGAAAACAGATTGTAAACAAAAAAGAGAAATTGTTGTTTTACGTTTTACATGTCGCCATAAGTTTCCATCAGCTACTTCTTTTAAAAAAATAATATTAACAATAAAAATTACGAGATCGAAAAATAAATATCTAGAAAAATATATCAAAAGAAAATATCTAGAGAAGGTATTAAAAGAAAACTGCCGTCTGTCTTCAGTGTTTATTTTCTGTCTTTGAATTACAGCGGAAGATCAAAAATCAACGGTCGTAGTCTAACATCCGTTCTCAAGTAAGTTATTCAGTGATTGCACTGGACTTAAAGACCGTTTTATCCTTTGCAAGACGCCAAAGGGAAAATTATGTTTTCAATAAAATACTATCATCAAGCAGATAAGAACAATTCATTCACAAAACAACGGATGTTGCTTCTTATTTGTATTATTCACTGATTTGTATTCTTCTAGCTTTTAATTTTGTTGATTTTTTTTTTTTATGTGTGTTCTTTTAGTTTTACTGTTCGGTTTGTGTGAGCATTTCTTTTATATTTTTGTTGCCTTACGATTTATTTTAGTCTTACTATTTGTTTTATTGATTCAATTTTAGTTTCAATTTACGTTCTTTTTTATCTTCTTCTTCTTCTTCTTATTATTATTATTATTATTATTATTATTATTATTATTATTATTATTATTATTATTATTATTATTATTATTATCATTATCATTATTATTATTGGAACGTGTTTCAATGATTATTTTTGTTGTAAAATGATGCCTGTGTTGGCTTAAGCATTTAATTCGGTGTCACATATCGTGTGTAGTTATTCTAATAAATTCTTTAGAATTCCTCGCTTCGGAGAGAAAGGGGTGAGTTAGAAAACAGTGTAAACAACGATTTTTGCCCTGACGTATATAATATGCTCAATATATTATCTGTTTTACACGTCAGTGCACAGATAACTGTACCAGCTGCCATTTCAAGCATATAAGTGTTCGTATAGAGAATGTTATCTTAAATCTAAAAGTCAATGGAATATTCAGGTAGAGAGTGATGTACTGAATGACGTGTGCAAAAACTAGACAATGGAATGATTTTGCTTCTTCTGTTTTCAGGAATTGTTTTCAATGTAAGCCATTCCATACAAACGAAAATGCAATAGATACAGAATCATTGACTGACATTTTTCAATAACTATGATAAATATATTTTGTTAAGTTCAGGTTAGATTTTTACATTGTATTATAAATGTAATAATCTATTTTGAATAGAGTTTATCTTTTATTACAGACGATAGTAGATCAGTTCCGTTTATATTGTGTGCATCTATTTCCTCGAGAACGGATATACAGAAAACATAATGTGTCGACGTGTGATTTGACACTGCCTTCCGGTTACTTTCTTTATAATTTTATGATATCATAAATGTAAAACGAATTTTGGGTAATAATGTTTTGACAAGGTGTGACACCAGTTCCTGTGAGATTATTGTGATAAATAGACACTCAGAAAGACGGCTGAAAGTAAGAATAGATGCATCAATGAATGTACAGTTGGTTACATAGATGATGGATATTTAGTTACGAGGATGGGGATGGATGGACGTATGGGCGGACTTGGGGACAGAAAGATGGATGGATGGGTGGATAGATTGATGGACTGATGCTATTTTAATGCAGTACGTATTTACCTCTTTTTCCGCACAGTCTGTAACATCATGCCGCAACCTCAGAGTATCCAGGCTGGATCTACCTAATTCAGAGGGCAACATAACGCTTACGTGTCAGATCGTAGAGCAACCATCTTCTAAGAACATCACATGAGACAGTGTATAAGCTGTGTACGTGTGTGTGTATTAGTTTCTTTCCGTCGGAACGTATGTACCTAAACTATATGCTAAAATAAATTTTTAG
>NC_068991.1:80003773-80006091 GCF_001194135.2 Octopus bimaculoides
GTGTGTGTGTGTGTGTGTGTGTGTATATATATCTATGTATGTATGTATGTATGTATGTATGTATGCATGTATGTATGTATGTATGTATGTATGTATGTATAGACATACTAGAATATTTTAAATTTTTACCTAATTCTTCGTACATAGAAAGAAAAACTTATGAACCACTTTCTTTGATTTTCGACACTGGTGCGAGAGAGTGGTGGGGGCGGGCTATCGGACGTATTTACAAAAACGCAGGATTGCAGAGAAGGAACCAAAGCTTAGAGAGTGCCAACTTGTACTGTATTTTGTGTGATGATAATTTCTCACATCCCCAGATAAATCTTAGCTATTTGAGTGAAACGGAGTAGAGGAAAACTGGTTGAAAGAGCACCCTGGTCACGCTTGATGTCATGTGAGTTCTGTTAGAGGGTCATTACGCTGAGAGTACACGTATTTGTGAAATGCTGAACCGATTTCAATGAGAAGATGGATCGACTGATCGAAGAACAGTTATTTACAGCTTCTATATAAAGAATGCAATACACGACGTAACCTTCTCACTTTTTAAAAAGAATTATTGATGCATTCAGTAGTTTGTTCATTGTGTTTATAATCGAAGACAGAAATCTATAAATTCATTCTGTAGTGCAAGGTTCCAGTTTTGTAAGAACAACAATGAAGCAATAAAGTGTATTATGTGGGTGATGTGGTTGTTATTTCTAGCATTGCAACAGACTATGTACAGACATTTCCTCACTGGATGACAGCAATGACAATGAGGATAAAAACGACGATAGGGATGAAGGCGATGATGATAATGACGATGATGATGATAGCAGTGGTGGTGGTAGCGATGATGATGATGATGATGATGAAGACGATGGCGTTGGTGGTAATGAAGAATATCATCCTCATCACCATCCTCATCATCATCATCATCATCACCATCGTCATGATTATCACCAATCGGCAACAACGTCATGCAAACATTTTTCATACTATTGCCATTGATTGAGATTTTTCAATTTTTTTCATTTTTTTTCTTTTTCTTTTTGTTTGTTTGTTGCTTTCTTCTTCGTATCCTAACAAGTTCCAAATACCTTTAACCATTCCTCGGATACATTCCATTTCCTCCACCACCGCCAGGCAAAACATCTTTGGAGCAAAACATACAAAAGCTAAACTAGTCTTTCTGCTGCTTTTATTATATTTTTTCCTCTCAGAACTATTTTAGATTTTCTAAAAATAAATGGATTAAAAGAAGAGAAAAAGAAATAAAGATACTGACTGTAAATTTTGAAATATTTTGAAATAGTTTTTTTTAGTTCCACAACCTACGTATACCTATAAAAGGTGAACCGTTTTTTAAACGTAATTGGGTCATTATTGTTTATTTAATTCGATTTACATCGATAGTAATGTGTTTGCTTTTGCATGGCTTGTCTATTATTTGCATACATGCAATATATATGTATACATATACATATATATGCATATAGAGATACTTATTTCTATACATATGCACACACCTACATACATTGGTAGCACATGTATAATACAAACAGACATGCTCACAAACATATATATGTAAACACCGGCAATCATACACACGTTAACATATACACACATTAAGGCAGCAAGCAAGCAGAATCGTCACCGCGCAGTCCTTACTTTCTGAGTTCAAATTACGCCGAGTTCAAATATCCCTTTCATCCTTTTGGGGTCGAACAAAATTAAGTCCCAGTTGAACACTGAGGTCGATGTATTCTACTTTTCCCCATTTGTACATAAATTTGAGATCAATAAATACACACATAATTACATATATTTATACCTAATTACATGCATATAGGCTCGAATGCTTTGAGACATGAATAATTATGCACACGTGCACAAATCCATCCATTTCATACATAACTACCCATTTACCTACCTACCTACCCACCCACCCATACATACACGTATACGAAGTATCAACAGCCACCTATTCGTAGCTTCATCCTTACGTAAACACATGCACGCACACATAAATACGCACGTACATATATACAAGCAGCGGTATATTTCTGTACGTACTTCTGCATGTGTATATATAGAAGATTATACACACACATATATATATATACAGAAATATATACCAACTCCAATTTGATCGTAGCAAAAGGCCGAGAAGCAACTATACGTATAAATATGCATACATTCATGCTGCTTCAGGTTCCTGAGTTGATCACGTGCACACAATCACATGTACATAAGGAAAAGAAATACACACACAAACAATGATGAATCACACACACACACACACACACACACACACACACACACACACACAC
>NC_068991.1:80006198-80008556 GCF_001194135.2 Octopus bimaculoides
TATGTATGTGTGTCGAAACGCTTAGTTTAGAATAGGGGCAGCTGATGAAGGAAATATTCTCTATGTGGCCTGTTTGTTTTCTGTGCTCTGTTTATGTTGTTTTTCATTTTGTCCACGTTTTCTTGTGACGTCCTGTACCCAGATATGTATCTATATATACATGTAGATGTAAGTTTGTACATACATGTGCGTATATATGCATATACGCACATATTATTTGTATTATATATATATATATAATGCAAAATGGGACAAGAGTGCAAAACATCCAGACAGGTGATACAAGAAAGGGACAACAAAACATCCAGACAGACGATACAAAGAAAACAAGCACGAGTCATTCGGAATTTTCTTTCCTCAGTCGAGTTCCAGATTATCTTTGCAATTTCGGCTGTTTTTTCTCGATATTGCTCCAATCTGGCCAGTCCCAAGGAAAAACTAAGCTAAGAGCATTAGATTCCTTGGAAGAAAGCAGCGAATGTATGCAAAAACAAGGACGGAAAAAGAACGAACAATGTTACACAAATACAATAAAAATAATAACAACAGGTGTCTTTCAAATATAAAACTGTGAATGTGTGTGCGTATCTGTCTGTCTGTGTGCGTGTCTGTATGCGTGTATCACTAAAACTCGAGAACTACCCAACCGATTTCATTCGAATTTTACACATGCATTAATTAAGGTCCATGGAGTGTCATGAGCCAAAACAGTTTTCATCTTGCCTAATGCGGGCCCGGATCAATGTCTTACACTGGTTCGGTATTCTGTTTCAAAAGTGAAACAATATTTACGTGTCAAAAGTGAAACAATAACATCTATATTGTTTATGATATAATACTTTCACTTTTCTTCTTTCACTTTTATATTGTTTCACTTTTATATTGTTTCACTTTTATATTGTTTCACTTTTATATTGTTTCACATCGTACTAGTTGCAACGTTGCAAGTTATTTACAGTTACTCTTAAATTAGCATTTAATACATGTGCTTTATCAGTCTGTGTGTCTGTCTGTCTATCTGTCTTTTCCCAATGCATTCTACGTCACATTCTGTATATGAGTGTGTATGTGCCTGTCAGTGTATGTATGTGAGTTTATGAGTGTGCATGTGTCTGTAAGTATGTGGGGCGGGGTCCACGTTCGACGACGACGTCACATTTTGTATATCCGGAATTTAAGTTACTGATCAGTTCTGTACAGACCTCGCTTGCTCCTGCCTGAGATTCGAAATCGAATCTACCAATTCTCGCTACATATACGGCCTATTGTTCTGTCAAGGACCAACACAGATCTGTGTTTTGCACTTGAGTCTTCCCTCTTTTCTATGACATGGAAAATTAAAATAGATAACCAGTCAGCTTCATTCATGTGTTTCCACTCCAGATTCCGTGTTTTGGATTCTGGCTCACAGTGATGGACCTAAGTCTCATTTCCTGTGACTATTCCTTCCAAAACAATCCTTTCCCTTCACCGTTGTAGCGGTCGTGTAAGCATCGACAGATTTTCACATGATTGCGCTTATATCCTCGGTAAGTTCTCTTAGCAACCGTATCGCACACACTTTTCGGAATTGAAGCTTGTTGTGAGAGGTTTTGAATGCAGAATCATCAATAATTTGGAGAGAATATACCATCTATTTTACAGTCTCTCATCGGTTCACCAGAACTATCTCTCGAGTGTGCAGAACCATTACGTCAGTGGTGGGAGTTGATGGACGTCTTACTCCTTCTGTTTCATGAATGTCTGGCCAGTTTTAAACTTCTTGACCGACTCAAATTCACATCTACCCGATAGAGTGCTATCCCTGTATTATACTGAAATCTTACGAGGAATTCCATGCCCTTACACATCTTCGGAGTAGACAAATCAAATCACTGGTTACTGATCTTCCTTGGATAACACTGCAAATGGAGCCGGCGTGTTTATTCAGTTCTACAACAAACAAAAATGGACCAATCAAGGCAAAGCATCGGTTGGATAACCACAAGAGTTCCAACTTTTAACATGCAAACAGTGAAGACCCGCTGACCGAAAGTTTTGGTGAAAGTGCAGCTAATTTTTGACTTCCATTTGCACATATGAGTACATATGTGCGTGTGTGTGTGTGTTTGTGTGTGTGTGCGTATATGCGTGTGCGCGTACGCGTGCATGCGTGTGTGTATATATATATATATGCATGTTATTTGCATCTGCTTTTAAATATATAAATCCTTCCTTTGTGGCAGGAAAATTTTAAGTAGTTGGAAACAGATGAAAATAAGATACATAAATATAAACATACATGCATAAATACATACATACATACATACATACATACATATATATATATATATGTATGTATGTATGTATTTATGCATG
>NC_068991.1:80010087-80013572 GCF_001194135.2 Octopus bimaculoides
ATTATTATTATTATTATTATTATTATTATTATTATTATTATTATTATTATTATTATTATTATTAATGTTATTATTATTATCATTATTATTATTATTTTATGTTTGACTTTTGCTTTACATTTGTACAAGTTGGCTCCAAGTCTCATCCAGAGACCTCAAGAGACAACAAATTAGAAGCTGATGTTGGTGTTCTGCCTAGAGTGAAATATATTTGGTTTTGTAGATAGAGTTGTTCTAGAGAATGTCAAAGAAACCACAAGAAAATGATGTGTCTGATACGTAGCCAAGGCAATTAATTCCAGACAGATCTGCGCATGTAAATGTATGACATATATACGGGAAAGCTGTAAAATTACCTGATGAAGGTAAAAGTTAATGTTATAAAAATATTCACCACCTTGAATACAAACCCGATCGTAATTATGACCCCTGTTGATACGAATTATATAATTAAGGAATGAAGAACTAGGTATCGAACCAGTAGTGTAACGTCGCCAAAGCTCATACAGAATCGAATGACACCAGTTGCCTCAAAGAAGGTCTGTCTGTATTTTTCGCTATACAATGGTGCTGGCGAGTACATAGGTATAAATATAGGTGTGTGTGTATGTGGGAGAGTGGGACAGAGACAGAGGGTGAGTGAGCGTGCATCATGATATGCATGCGTGTTTGTGTGTGTATATATACTTATGATGATCGGCCTTTGTACCTGAAATATATAAAGATTATTAAATTTAATCTATTTCCGCACTGTGAGAAACTCTCTGTCTTCACTATTTTTACTAATGCATCTTACGCATGTGTACGTGAGTGTGTGCGTGCGTTTTTGTATGTGGATGTAGTTATACATACATACATACATACATACATACATACATACATACATACATACATACACACAAACACACACACACGCACACACTCATATATATGTACTTCTAACAGTAGAAGAAGTCCACATATTCCGGGCGTCGGGTATAAAAGACCAAATCAATTTGTGCGTGTGGGGGCGGGGGTTGTGTGTGTATAAGCTCTATAGTATGAATATTGTCATTCCAGCTGCCTTTGTATCCCCCGTTTATAATATATGAAAAGAGGGGAGAAAGAGAGCTCTGTGTTATAATACTCGTACCCACACATACACGCATAGTAATACGCACACATACGCTGACATATTCTATATATACATGTACGTATATGCATGTATATATATATATGTGTGTGTGTGTGTGTGTGTGTGTTTGTATGTATGTATGTATGACTGTATGTATATATATATATATATATATATATGCCTGCATGTATATATGTGCAACGTAATGCATAGGCCTCTTCAGATCAAGCATTCTACTTCATATTACTATAATTTTCATGCATTCCTCCGTTAAATTCTTCTTTTCCTCATCTTCCTCCTCCCCCATTCTTCTTCTTCTTTTCGGAAAAGATAGCATTTCATTCAATCAAATTGTCGCATTCTTTTACTTCCTTTACATTATTATCCGTTTTCGGGAGAAATGTTTTTCTTTTCCACTTTCGTTTTATTAAACTCATTTCAAAGATTGCAATTCGTATCAGCAGAATTCACAGAAAAATTCTGACAGGTGTCGCTACGTTTCGCTACAATTATGGAACGAAAGACTTGCGAACATTCTCTCAATGCTAGATATGAAACTGGAACCAGCAGAAAATTTGTAGAATTTGAAGCTCATGTAGCGTATAGAAATGACTTAATCGACTCCACGTTGAGTTTGATATAACCATAAATAACAAAACGAAATGAGCTCATAAATGGAACCCACTTTCTATGAATGTGGAGCAGACTACATTATTGCTCACCTTTAAACTTTGGTCATTATGTAATTCCGTATATTGTTTAGATGATTGAAGAAATAACACAAAGTATGCGAAAGATTGTGTTACAGATACGGAATCATAAGTATGTTTCTTCTAATACCATTGCAGAAGCCGAAACCATTACAGAATGCATTACTTGCTGAGCTACATGATGAGAAATGTAAGAGGGAACATCGAAGTAGCTTTAAAGTTACACTAAATCGGTCGCTGTCTCAATGACACCTAAAATTTCCAGTTTTATAGATTTTATCAACGATTCACTTTCGGGACTACGAGGCCGCGGTTAATGTTATCATTACGATTCCATCGTTCCATCTTATAGGAGTTTCATTGCTGGTCAATCCTTTTGTCGATTCCTCCACCATACTCGTTCCCAGAACTTTATGATAGATATCCTCTTTTAGCACAAACCTTCGCTTCAGACCTACCAACCTTAGTTAAACCTGCTAGGAATAAAACCTCCACTAGTACAGCTCCTTAGGGTGCAGGGATACGTGGGCCTGATTACCACACTCGAAGTGAAAATCATAGCTGAACAATAAAACTTTAAATGAAAAATATTTCCTTAAACCATTATTGACAAATGGCATAGGGTGTATCCAGAGCAGTGTTTGTTAACCTTTTCTGTTTGTTAACCTTTTCTCCATAATCTTATAACCATCACTACATTCTCCAAACTATACTTCTCTTTTTAACACTCTAAGCTATTAGATTAGGTTGCTATTTCTAGCACTTCAAGCTACTATGTAGCAGTTTCCATGATATTGTTCACTCTACATGTTACATCTGAAATTGCATTACGTTAAAATAGCTGTTTGTGGTAGAGATTTAACGTATGTACAAACTTGAAGGGCATGATACTAAGGGTTTTGTCTGATAGAAAATCTCTTTATAGGCATGCCGTCTTAAAAGCGCAATATATAGCGGAGCAAAACGAACATCGTGAATCACGAGAAAGTCATATGCATTTCAGCCCTTTGAGACTTGTCAATGACGTATACACGCCAGTCACATACCACGATGAAATCACTTCCTTCCGATATATAGGAAACAGTAAATGATATAGTCACTGATAAAGCGGAGAGCATGCAGGTCCGAATAAAACTTCATTGTACGCAATTCAAACAGAACTAAACTAAAATCCCAAGAATGCATTCTGCTGTGAAACGTTTTCTTTTACACTTTCTTACGGCTGCGCAGAGTTGTTATGTCAAAGCTTACATAAATCGCTAAAATTGATGCTCTTATTATTGTTGTAGTCGTTAGTGTTCAAAAACACAGAGACACACACACACACACACGCACAAACATACACGCGTGCGCAAACAATTCTGCTTTGACATTACTTTCGTAGTCAGACTTCTGTTTATTTAGTTTTCGATTTATTTTTCGATGATCTTCTTCTTTTTAATATTTCCTTTTTTACTTTTCTTTATTTTCCAGCAGTGTAATTGTTTCACATTAACAGATCGAAAATGTAAGCAACTGAGAACTTTACCAAAAGTCACTTTTATTCAATAAACTACATATATGTAGGTGTGTGTGTGTGTGTGTGTGTGTGTGTGTGTGTACGTATATGTATATATGTATATGTGTGTCTATGTGTATATATATATATATATATACACACA
>NC_068991.1:80015737-80018237 GCF_001194135.2 Octopus bimaculoides
ACATACATACACACATACATACACTTACATACACATACATGCATATATGCATACATCTCCACTCATGGATGCTAAAAGCCCTTCAACTTGCTGAAGTTCCAGTGAGCATAGTCAAGCTAATCGGACTTCATCGTGGGCCACCATCTTCATATTAAACACAAGGAGTGACTGTATTATCACTGATAGAATACAGTATTGCATAGGCATATTCCAAGGAGACGGCCTCTTTGTTATGTTGTTTACAGTTTCTGTTAACCCCTTGTCATTCATGTTAAGGAAGTCTGATGGACATCTCACTGTTTCACAAGATAAAAGCAATACCAAAATTACAGTTTCTCTGTTCATGATTTGAAACTTTATGCAAAGAACATGTACGAGATGAAAAAGAGCCTTGACCTTGTTACAACATTCTCAATGGATGCAGTTTGGTCAGGATAAATGTTGTTATATGGTTCTGTAAAGAAGGAGAATTGTAAAGCTGACTAGGAACATCTCCAATGGTTTAACTGTTTACTCTATATCTATGAGGAATATTACAGGTATCTAGGTGTGGATGAAAAGATATCTTACAATGGCACCTGTAACAAAACACGAATGAAGGAAAATTTGGACTTCGGAACTATCTGCATTCAATAAATCAGTGGCCCACAATGTGTTTGCAGTGCCAGTACTCATACCAACATTTGGGCCCTTTGATTGGACGCTGGATGAGATCCGAACCATTGAAGTGAAGACTCGGAAGATACTAACAACCACAAATAATTTCCACGTGAACAGCATTGTAGACCGTCTCTGCCTAAAACGAAAACAAGGTGGCAGAGGCTTAATATCGATCCAAACTGCCTTTGAATGTCATATCATATCCCTTCGGCAACATCTTTTAACTACCAAGCGTTGAAGTGCATCCCTTGACCAAGCTTGCATACATGAGACTGATAACATTATAAGACTCGGAAAGAAGCTACTTAGGTAATACTCTTTGTCTCATAACCTTAAATACATGCCCAAAGAAGTCGCGTGACTCTGCCGCTACATATCAAATGAAAGAATGAGCCTATATGAGCATTGCTCTGGAAAATTCTGTAAGAGTGTCAACAGCCTGTTGTGAAAGGTCTCGCAGGATCTCTTTTCACGATACTTAACGACCAAGTGCCCCATATTCGTGCAATTTCATCTTTTAGTGACTTATACTTTTCAATTTTTCTAGTTCTTTATCATTCACAGGTACGGCAATATCTATGATCTTTGTCTCCATAATTCTATCAACTACAACGTCTGGTGTCCCTGAATCAATCACTGGATCACACTAGATTTTTGAAACTTCACAAGCTCTTATACTGATTATTCTCGGTGATTAGTTCTGATTGCTCGTTCAACTTCAATCTCTTTTCAAGACCTCACTTCTTACACAATCTCCAATGAACACACCTAGCTATGTCATCATTTCTCCTATTGTATTGCTTTTTAACAATTTTCCTCCACTCACAACATGTGAGGCTCTTTCATTTTCGATGCCACACATCCTACAAAGAAGTGATTCACTGTTCTTATCTATTTGGAACCTGACGTGATTAATCTTCTCAGCTTCTTCCCGAGTGCTGTTTATCAATACTTCAGTACATCTTTTCAAACCACTTTTGATTTTTTCTTTCCCTTTCATTTCTCTCAGGTGTTGCCAAGGCATCGTTTTCACTTTCCAGTTATTCAGTCTTTCCTCTCCATCTTGTTTCTTAAATTCTTTTGAGTGTCACATTTTCATCAGGAATCGTGTTGCTGTTTCTAACAGCAACAAAGGTTCAATCTGCTGTTTGACGTACAATACCCGGCAATTTTCCTCATTGGCAACCATTAGCATATATTGTTCAATTCTTTGACCATGTCTCTTAATCTTTGTAGCTTATTTTCCATGTTCTTGCGGTTCATGTTCGTGCCACTTCTATGCTCTGTTCAGGCTGTACTTTTCACAGAGCCTCCAGTAGACGAACTTAACAACGTTATCGTGCCTCCTTTTGTAGTGGTTTTGGGCCAGCTTGCTACCCTCACTCACAATATGTGAGATTGCTTCGTTTCTGCTACCACACATCCTACAAAGGGGGCAATTCGCTACTCTTATCTATTTCGAACTTGGTGTAATTAGTTCACGGAGTTTGTTCCTGGGCACTGCATATTAATGCCTCTGTGCATCCTTTCAGTTCACTTTTCCTTAGCCATCCCCATGTGTTAATCTTGTCTTTTCCTTCGATTTCTCTGAGGTATTATCCATGAAGTGGTTTTATTTTCCAGTTGTTTACTCTTTCCTCTTCATCTTGTGCTTAAATGTTTGTGGGTGCATTACATTTTTCGGTAAGTATTATATTGTTAATTCTAACAGCAACAAGCAAGGAGTCAGTCTGCTGTTTGATGTACAAACCCAGTCTGTTTTTCTTGTTGACAACACAGATCTTGCATCCTATAAGACCTCTTCCACCCCTGTTGCTAGGCACATACAGTCTGTCAGTAT
>NC_068991.1:80021705-80022646 GCF_001194135.2 Octopus bimaculoides
TATATATATACATGCATACGCACACACACAAACACTTCTGTGCGTCCGTGTGTGTCTGTAACCGGAAACCAGTTCTTAGCAATATATCATAAAAACACGACTGATCTACATTTTAGATAACTTTCTATGAAGTTTTTTTTTTTTTTTCAAGTCTATGGGTTTCCTATTTCATAGCATTTTTGAAGAAGGTAAAAATGAAATTGTGTAATGTGATATATCGTTTGCTTTTCATTCAAAAATCGTAATGAACGCTAAAATCAAATTTTACTAAGGTTCTGCTGCAGTAAAAAGATTCTCGTATGCAAGAATAAGTGGAACAAGAGCACGCACGAAGAAGGAAAGTGTCACTGAAGAGGTCACAGATGCGTGACGAAAGATTTCCGGACAACAGATGTAATTTAGAATAAGAACAGAAATAATCGAGTGAGGAACGAATATACAGTGCGCGTGTTTACTTGACAAAAACAAATGACCGTCTCGAAATACAATATTTGTTTCAACACACGACTTCACATCAGGAATCTTGCAACATAAATTCCTAAACGAAAAGAAAATATATTTTGGGAAGGAATCGTATTAATCTACCAAAGTTATTTTCGCGTCACTAAATTCACTAGTAAACCCCGTGGAGTCGTTTCCACGGGTGTCGCTAACATACAACATTTGCAGTAGTATTAGTGTTAGTATCAAAATGGTCCTGTTACCAAGTAGTAACTCTAATACACCTTACCACCAACACTACCACTTGCACCTCCTCCACCACTGTTCCAGCCATTTGTGTTTCCAATCACACAGTCTTCACACTCCACTTTGACTTAGCCTGATGCTATCGATTAATTCGAGATGAACTTTTCTTCAAAGTATCACATAGCAGATTATCGATTTCTGCTTTGATTGCACAGTTTCAAAATGGTGCTCAGGTAAATTAAATCATACGCACG
>NC_068991.1:80023089-80023717 GCF_001194135.2 Octopus bimaculoides
TATATATATATATATATATATATATATATATATATTTATATATGTATAGAGAAAGAGAGACTGACAGGCTAAGACAGAGCAGTAGATAAATGGATTGATAGATATAGGTAAATAAATGTATATGCATGTATACAGTTAGATATAGAAATACATGTGTATATACAAACAGAAACACACACGTGGAAGCTCACACATAAACACGCATACATACTTACATACGCATATGTGTGTGTGTGTGTGTGTGTGTGTGTGTGTATGTTTATGTACTTTCTTACTTGTTTCAGCCATGTGACTGCAGCCGTCCTGGGGCTCCACCTTAAACAGTGCTAGTCGAAAATATTGCCCCTAGGACTTATTATTTGTAAGCTTAGTACTTATTCAATCTGTCTCTTTTACCGAACCGCTAAGTTACGGGGACATAAACACACCAGTACCGGTTGTCAAGCGACGGTGTGGGGACAAACATAAACACACATACACGAATACGAGGCTGAGGAAAAAGGTCCTGCACCGTGAGTCACCATTGATCAGGAATAGAAGGAACATACACACCACACACACACACACACACACACACACATATATATATACGTATATACATATATATATACATACATACATACATACA
>NC_068991.1:80023727-80034986 GCF_001194135.2 Octopus bimaculoides
CACACACACACATATATATATATATATATATATATATACATATATATATATATATACATATATATATGTATATGCAGGGAGAGAGAGAGGGAATGCATGTGTATATATATAAGTCTGCTGTCATTGGTGCGAGAGATTGGTTACACGTATGCGTGTGTTCGTGCGCGTGCCTGTGCATGTGTGCGTGAATGAAAGAGGCGGAATGAGAGATGTTTGTAAGTGATCCCTGTTACATGTTGTTTTATATACCTTTACGTTTTGCATCAATATATTTCCATGTTCCAAGTGCTTTTTCTATGATCTCGTTGATACAATTAATATTCCTCGTTCTGCGACGATTGCCTTCTATGCAATGACAAATAACAGCAACTAAGCTTCTTCAATTAACTTTAATTAACTTTTATGTCGTCAGCATTTGATTTCGATTTTATTCCTAGAGTTTTGGTTTAACCTTTCATCATGTTTTACTTGTTTCAGTAATTAAACTACGACCATGCTGGGATACCATATTGAAGAACTTTTGTCGAGGAAATGTTTTAAAGCCTGGTACTTATACTGTCGATCTCTTCTGCTGGACAGCTAGGTTACCGGGGTGTAAACACACTAACGCTTGTAAATAAACACGTATATGAGTCTGTATACGTATGAATATTTTCTGTACAACTGACTATTTCAAGAAAGGAATGATTACAACTTTCAACAAATTTGTCTTGACAGTGAGAGCCGAAGCAAACCTCTTAACGTAAATATCCTTCATGTCACGCTTAAACTAAATTCGAAATTTTACAAGCCTCGAAGAAGCAGGGAAGCAATCCGTCATACACCCATACGCCATTTAACAATCCGATGAACGTCACCAGGCATGAACCCGTAAGCATCAGCAAGAAGATAAGCTGATTATTCTTATTGAAGCTACCTATAAGTGTACCACATCAACCTAAAGTACTTGAAGTATAGATATTATATCGCATAGCCCACCATATTGATTTGTGCCAGATATTTCCTAATCAACTCTAAAATTTACCATTTCTTCAACAGTAACGTAAACATAAATGACAGTAGCGTTAACAAACCTGTTGAGTTAAATTATGAAGGACAATTCAAAACTTTCTAAAATAAAGAGTGAAAGCAGCTGATTGGCCTCACTCTTAGATGGCCAGATGCCTAGATGAGGAAAGTTTTTGTCATACTGTGGCAATATTTCGTGAAATATTTTTAAATTGTTGATTTTAAAGAAATTAAATTGGATTTGCAATCACGTACCACATCTGTACATTGGTCCGTTTCATCTGATGATGGAGCTTGCAACTGTTTAAATATACGTTGCAGCAGAGGTTTTTGCATAAAAGTTATGTGTCCATATATATATACGTGTGTGTATGTGTGTGTGCGTGAGAGAGAGGTGTATATGTATTTGCATACATATGTGCGTGTGTGTGTGTGTGGGAATATATACATACAAATATATGCATATATATTTAATATCATCAGGGTATAATCTTATAAGGTTCTTTCTAAAGATTCTCTACAGTTTCCAGCCATCATATGCTGTCATACAGTAGGAATTCCCCTTTAACTGGATATGCATGTGGAAATCCGTTAGTGTGCGCAGAACTGATACGAAAACATTCTACTACAAGATGGAATCAACAGACTTCAATCCAAATCACAACAATTGTTTCCGTACATTAGCATCAGCTGCTAATTACTGAGTGTTTCACATATTATACTTATTACTATAGAAATATTATTTAAATATGATCCAGTAACATGTGTGCGCCTGCACGTCATCAGATGAGTGGTTTAATGAGCACTGTTGGATCACTTATAGTTTCCCATTGTTTCATAGCCATGTTCTGCTTTTTGTATTCTCTTGACTAAGAGCAGCAAATAGCTTCAAAGAGACACAAGAGATACAAAATACCAAAGTAAGTTAATAGAAACTAGGGTGTTTATCTTCGTAAAAGGCGAGACATGCCTGTGCAAAAGAATGGACTGAATAAGCGGTCTTTATTCTTTACTTGTTTCAGTCATTTGACTGCGGCCATGCTGGAGCACCGCCTTTAGTCGAGCAAATCAACCCCAGGACTTATTCTTTGTAAGCCTGGTACTTATTCTATCGGTCTATTTTGCCGAACCGCTAAGTTACGGGGACGTAAACACAACAGCATCCGTTGTCGAGCGATGTTGGAGGGACAAACACAGACACAAACATACGCACGCACAAACATACACACAGTTCTATATATATACATATATACGATAGGCTTCTATCAGTATCCGTCTACCAAATCCACTCACAAGGTTTTGTTCGCCCCGAGGCCATAGTAGAAGACACTCGCCCAAGGTGCCACGTAGTGGGACTGAACCCGGAACCATGTGGTTGGTAAAACAAGCTACTTACCACATAGTCACTCCTGCGTCTTGTTAATTTATAAGTTCTATTCTTGATTCTTTTTATATTTTATACTATTGTTTTGTTTTTTTTTTCGTAAATTTATTTTGGCGTATTTTATCACTCCAAAACAAATTCTCATGGCACGCGGTATATATTAAATATCAATTGAAATAAAAGACACTTTGGTTACTTAAAACTGTAGTAAAAGTTCTTTAAACAGTTAGTAGTAGTTTCTTCTAACTCCCAAAACGCGCGCTATACACGAAAATACTAACTGAACAAAATAGCGATTCGGGTTTTCAGTAATTCTAATTACATTACGTCCGAACAAACCTATCAGATACAATATACTTGTAACAGAAGGATCTATTGAACACTTTCATATATATGTACCGCGAAGAAAACAGATGGCGCTTGTGTTTATGCGTGTTAAAGTCTAAATATGAATGTTTTAACGAGGTGTTTCAGTACCTGTCACTGTAATCGTTAGCTATATTACGAGTTGCTCGACTTTTAAACAGCTCTCTTATTAAATTGAATTTCCTTTCCAAACAAAACAAAACAAATTTTAAAAAAACAACCTACTCCACACATTCAACAATGAATAAATAAAACAAAAGGAAAACGTTAATACTGCAGTTATGATCAACAGCTACACAACTCCGCTCATATTACATTCTTTTTTTTCTCTCTGTTTGAGAATTTTCTACATCAAATATTCACCGGATCATTATAGAATAAAAGGGCCTTCTCTTTCCCGTGTTTTCCAATCGAATTGGATTTTTTCTTCTTTTTTGCATTGTTTGTTCCAAATTAGCTTTTGTTTGTTGTTTGTTTTCAGTTTCCCTTCGCTGTGTTTGCCTTCTGTACCTAAACACCTTTTATGTCATGATTCATGTTTTTTAACATCAAGCACGACTTGGAAACTAATGATAACATTTTTCCTGCTCACCCGTTACGTTTTGTTTCATTTCCATATTATTTCTGTGTTTATTTTTCTTCTTTAGCACAGGTTTATTTGTTGGTAAGGTTCTAACGCCCTTATAATGAGAATTCGACAGAATTTTAACGTTTGCTCAGCAACTCCATTTATGATGGTGTAAAAATGGTGTGAAAATGATTCTGCAGGTGCAACCTTGAAGTCTTTCCCACATAACTGGTTTCTGAATGTTCATAGCGATTTGTTGGCGCAGTCATAGCTGAATGATCTAGAATCGTTTCCCATTGAAACTGCTCCAGCCTTTGGAATGTCATCCTCACTGTATGTGGCTAAGCATTTTCCTGATGGAAGAACACCTTTCGTCGTGAAACCAAATATGGTCATTTTTCTTCTAGCACTGACTTAAGCCGCTCATAGTAGATCTCGTAGTAGATCTACTTTGTTATCGTTTGGTTTTGGTTTAAAAGTTCAAAGTGGACAAAACCTTTCACATCCCACCAGACAGATAACAACACCTTACGTGGATGAAGACCTTCTTTAATCTGAAGTGCCGGTGTTTCATCTTTCCCTATCCACTGTCTTTGGTGCTTGACATTCTTATACAGAACAAATTTCCCGTCAGCACACTCACTATTTGGTCCCAAAAAGATTCATTCGTGGGACGTGACAGCAAAGAAAGAGCACACATTCACTCTCTGAGTGCGATTAGACCCGGGAAATTTGCGAGGAACTCATTTCCCCAATTTGCTGACATTCCCGATGGAACGTAGGTGTTGGTGAATGCTTGAATGACCAAATCCAAGCGTATCTGCTAGTTCATCAACAGTTACGATGGGATTGTGTGTGTGTGTGTGTGTGTGTGTGTGTGTGTGTGTGTGTGTGTGTGTGTGCGTGTGTGTGTGTCTGTGTGTGTTTGTGTGTCTATGTGTGTGTCTGTGTGTAAGCATGTGCATTCATATTTTAAACGTTTGCATACACTCTGACGTGGTAATTCTCTCTGCGCATTTAGCTCCAGCAGAAAATCTCCAGACAATATGTATGTATGTATTATGTATGTACGTGTATATGTATGCATGTATGTATGTATTATGTATATACGCATGAACGTATGTATCAATGCATATGTCTGTATGTATGAATGTGTGTGTTTACATGTGGGTGTATAGCTTTTCATTAAAGTATCATTTATTTAATGACTAATAGAAAATGTGGAGGATGTAATTAGGTGCAAGCAGTGAAAGACCTTTACGATGTGAGGACCAGAGATGCAACTACCGTATACTTTCGTGATAAGTCTGTAAAATTGACCTAGGGATTGAAGACCTATCACTATTCGAAACCGACCTCTTAAACACGACAAACCTCGGTATGTACGCTAACAACGTCGAAAACAAACTTAGCTTTGACATTAAGAATTTCAAGATATCTAAAAATATGATTTTTCCGATAAAACCAATAACCTATACAAAGTAGAAAATAGCACCTAGACATAACTGCTTAACAAAAGATCACGAACAATTATAGAACGATTAGTGCACACGCTTATAGCAATATAAATAGTGAGACAAAGAGCATCGCCCAAAAGTTTAAATTACACAACAGGTTCGAATGTTTATTTAAGCGTGGGCGGTACGTTATACTTAAAACTACAACGAAACCTTCAATCCTGATCTTAAAACGAAAGCCATTTAATTCAGCTTAATCAGAGAAGGGTAAAAAAAATTCATTTACAATTAATGATGCCAGTAAAAGAGTAATTGAACTCCTATAAATGAAAAGCAGTCGCACAGTATTCAGCTGGTTTTGAACAATTAGTGATAAGCGTTATTTTAGATTCATCTAGTTTGGCACTGTCGAGTTCTATACTTCGACCTTTCAAGTGCTACTCACAGAATGCTCGGGCTAAATTAGACAGTTTGTATGAAAGGAAAAGAAAGCAATAACACATCCAAAATTAAAAGTATTTTCTATAATAAAAGGTATCCACTTAATCATGGCTAGGAAATAAAAGTTTTCTCAAAGAAGCCGCCCTCATCTTCCACCACGGTCTCAAGACGGCTTTGGAACATGACGCACGCCTTCTTCATTGTGTCCCAAGAAGATTTTGACGATTTCTTTTTTATTATTTTTCGTTCCTTCCAGGAACAGCTTGATGTACTGGTCAACAGTCAACGACGTTGGGGAGGATAAAGATTAACGTTGTAGTTGATAAAAAGTTAGCTGAGATGGAGAACTCGAAGGCATCTGAATATTGGGAAAGAGCGACTTGTATATCATGATGATTCGCGCAGGCTATCAGAATGCCGACATCATGACAGCTGTTCAATGCTCTGTAAACACCTTCTTGATTTTGACCGCCAGCTCCGTGAGGCTGGTGTCTTTCTCAACTACACCTCACACATAATAACCGCACCTAACATTTAATAATCCATGGGATTACAATCGAGGAAATTAGGAGGCCACAAAATGGGGCTGGTGAAGTTGTAGGAAATCTCCTGCAACCACTTTTGACTGTTTGTGGAGGCATAGTAAGGAGGCGAATCCTGCTGTCACACATGGCCTTTCAGCAGCAACCCTCTCCGGCCAAGGCTTGACCACAGTCTCCCGCAGCTTCACATAGCCGTCTCAATTGACTCTAAGGCCCTGTTCATCAATTGATGGATGAATCTGTTGTAGCAGTCCATGTCTCGTCTTGCATCCTTTACAGTGTTTACAGAAGCAGTCAGGATATCAGCATTTTGATACATCATGTTAGAAGTAATTCTTCTCCAACATTCAGATGGCTTCCACTCCCCCATGTCAGCTAATTTTTACTCAACTATAACTTTAAGCTTTATGTTTTCCAACGTCGTTGAATTTCACTAGCACACCAAATTGTTCCAGAAAAAAAAAGGAAAAATAAAAATCGTCAAATTTAGCACGAACTCTGTATTCGTGCCGTCGATTTACCCCAAATATTACCATTACACAGATGACATAAAAATAAATATTACGCGTATAAGAAAGACTTTCTTCTTCAGTAAAGACTATACCTAAGCCAAAATAATCAAATCACACGTATTTGTTTCATATTAGTATAGAACTGTTTGATAGAACAGATATTTGCAACTTTTGTAGACATGTTTAGTTGACATAATGAATGGAAATAATCATATCACTAATTTTAATAGAAAAGAAAGTGTACATTAAACCAAACGAGAAAATAGTATATATATATACATATTAACAAAACTCCCGTATACCACTCATAAGGTTGCAGCCTAAACGTTAAAACCAGAACTTTCCTAGCTGTAATACATAAACATTTCCGGCCTCACAGCGCTGTTGTAAACCATCCAGCTGGAACTGCATAAAATTTTGTTACTTTTATATCCCTAACATGAAAACTTCATGTTGCAGAAGCTAATAATCTCATGTGAAACAAGCCAGTAGTTCAGAAACACTAATGCATGTCGGCGGAATCATTTATGTCATATCGAATCAATGAAGCAGAGGTGACCACTGCGAAACCTAAACATACGATAGAATGTAAGCACTACATAGGAATGACAGAGGAAAAGTTTAAATAACGCTATTTTAATTATTCTTCGTCTTTCAAGCATAACTGGGAGAATAGAACAACAATGTCAGGCTACACAAATTATATTCAGTTCTGTGATGGGTATATCTATATATATTAGAATCATGCAAATGGTCGTGCCTTTTTTTAATCATTTGCAAGACACCTGTAATTTTAAAGATTATTTTCTGTTTTCAGTGCCCACATTGTTGTTACTCCAACTATTTATTATTTTAGATATATATATATATATATATATATATAATTGAATAGTTTTCTTCGAAAGCGATGTATTGTACTATGTTGGTATTGATACAACAATTGGCAGGCATTTATTTTCCTTCAGGAACTGCTTGAATACTCCGGAAGGTGCTCGAAAAATAAGAGGTGTTACCTTAGATCACTGGTTGTGAAAAGCTGACACCGTAGTACATCTCCAGCGTTAGAAGCTGTTCAAAGGCAATAATAATAATTATTATTATTATTATTATTATTATTATTATTATTATTATTATTATCATTATTATTATTATTATTTATTATTATTATTATCATCATCATCATCATCATTATTCTTATTATTATTATTCACAATTTTAATGTAAAATATTCAGCCATCAGACCATTATTTTTCATTTTTTTATAAAATCTTTATTTTAAAAAGTTATTTCATTTGATATGGCATCAATGGTTCATACGAATGACAAAAAGAGGAGGAGCAGCGCAAGTAGCAAGCGGAAAATAGAAGTAATAGCACCTCCTCTTTAGGAAAAGAGGTAAAAAATAATGGAAATGTCTCCTAGTCACTTACAGAGTATGTGTCAACGGTGATAGTGTTACCACCGCCAACACCAGCAGCACTTCCAATTCTACCAATATTACCAACACTTGCACCTGCGAAGATGAAAATGGTAAAAGCAACGATGGTGTCGAAGAAAATAGTATGAGACGACAATTTTCCTATCATCTTCAATTCTATGATTATCGCAATCCACAAGCAGCAGCAGCAGCAGCAGTACTTTCAGCTGTGACGACAACACCAACAACTCTAGCAACAACATCAACGAACCCAGCTACTACAACTATAAATGCTTCTTCTTCCGACAAAATCAATTACAACGATAGGCCAAAGCCGTCATTCACGGGAAAATCACTCAAAGAGGATCCAGAAATGAATCCCATAAACTGCATGAACCTTAACGCCAGCAGTAGGAGATTAGTATATTCGGGTCCAGCTTGAGAGTGCTTGTCACAAAACTCGCAAACCGGGAGAGGATCCTTGATCCTACATGTTTCAATACAAGTCCATGTGATGATAGAGAGAAGGAGGCTGTAATACTACAACTATGAATGTGGAGACCACTTGGAGGATTACTGACCTGTATTAAAAAAGAAGAATGAGTTACCCTCTGCTGCCAATACTCGTAACACAAAAACAGTAACAGTGCAGATAGCTTCACCACAACCAGCAACAACGGTAGAAATTCCTAAAACAGAGCAGTATTACTGCGAACGACAAACTTCTCCAGCTTCACCGCTGACCAAAATGTGTTGCAAGAGTATTCCTATCCAAACCAAAAGAAAATAACACAAACAACACAGACACCAGAGAATGAAATAACTATATGAATAGGTCTTTGTATATCTTTACTAGCGGCATCTCTGCCTCCAACTCTTCGTCACACAAAGAAGAGATGAAGGGATCGTTGCATAATGTTGTTATAAGAGAGAAAAGACACCAGCGGAAGGCATGACATTTTAAAAGCCAGAAAGGTTAAAGAAATAATGAAGAACTTACCAACCAACCAACTATCTACAACAACAATATAAACAAGAATTAAAGCTACAACAACAAACATAAAACCAAAATCAAAGAAACCATAAACTCAACTGCCACAGAAATCAGTTGATAAAAATAGCCACAAGAACATGAAAATACGTTCAGTCAGGAACGATAAGAGAAGCAACTACCGAAACGCATAAATACGCCAAAAGAAACACCTGAAACAAAGTGGAAAACTCTTTGGACAAGGACGGGAGTGGGAGTTTAAAGAACAATTTAAAAAAAGGAACGACTACCAAAACAGCTAGAATTACAACAGGAAATGCATAATCCCTGCTTCTCAACTTCGCTGTTCTACGAAACACCAATGCATTGACGGAGTACATAAAACAACGCAACAAGATACAAAGGGAGAGAGTTTCGAGAAGCTAGACTTAAAAACTCTTGGAGGAATGGACATTTGAGGAAAACAAAGCCTACTTGACACAAAAGTTCTTGTATGAAGTTTAAATGTTTTGAAATTTAGCAGTAAAGGAATTTTGGAGGGACTTCTCAAGAATATCCACCTTACCAAAATAACCGAATTATTCCAGACCAAGGAAAGTTACTTTTCACTTTTTATCTGTCCAACGTGCCACGCTTATAGTATGCTGTTCAAACGAGCGTGGAGGGCATTACATTTAGATACGGTAACCCCCAGCTAGACCAGGCTCTCACACTTGCAGTCAATTCCATTTTTCTCATTGACCATGAGATGTAGGTATCTTTAGTTCGATCTGGATCGAGTAATTTGATTGTGCTCTTCCAGAAATTGTGTTGTTCATGAAATGGGCAATCTTCCAGAGTTTGTGACTCTGATGTTGTACCCAAACTAGCAAGCGATTATGGCTTGCGTGGAACATCATAGTCCGACGTCTTCAACATTTATGAGGACATCTTTCTTGCAAGTTGACGTAGGTCAATGGAATGACATCTTAGGTGCAAACTGAGATAGTATGAGAACATCCGATGGTTAAAATGAGTGTGAAATTGTAACAAACCTGCTGAGGTAGTTCGACCACTTTCGCAGGCGCCGACTGAATTTTCTAAATGCAACCAATGTGGACTCGAACGAACCATGTTGGCTAATAGAAACTGAATCAAGAATATTTGTTTGGCCATCACTTACAGAAAGTGGGTTGATAGATCCCTCTCGTATCGTCAAAACAACTACCAATAATATCTTATGAATAGATTCGATCTATTAAACTTCTTTGTTACAAATGTTAGAAAGGCGTCTATTTTAGAAATCAATACATTTATTCACCTTGCTGCGATAATTTATTTTGCTCTTGCTACTAATTTACAAATGGCCGCCATGAATGGTCGTCAAATTTGTATTTGCTCTCTTACACATTATATTGCCGTCGTCATTGTAGCCTTTATTGCAAGCCTCCTGCGTATGCTCACATCAACATACTACACAGAAATGTTGGATAATTTGTCATAGTTTACCCACGCAAACTACATTTTTCTTATCCTTTTTGTAAGGTGACCAGTGAAACTGAAAGAAAGAAATCTTTTCACTTCACCAAAATAGTAAAAAGGAAATTTTCTTTATTTTTATTTTTCTCTGGTGTTTAACTTCAAAACATAAAACGTAAACAAAAGAAATTATAACTTTTAGCGACTCATTTATTCGGGCGAAATAGCGGCGTCCCAAAACTAGCAATTTTACGTAGTAGTAGTAGTAGTAGTAGTAGTAGTAGTAGTAGTAGTAGTAGTAGTAGTAGTAGTAGTAGTAGCAGCAACAGTAGTAGCAGCAGCAACAGCCACAACAAAAATAATAATGATGATGATGACAACAATGACGACGACCACGATGATGACGATAATGATGATTATGATGATGATGGTGGTGGTGGTGGTGGTGGTGGTGGTTCCTTTTATTAGCCACAAACGTTTAAATCAGAAAAGAAAGGAAAGGACGGTATTGCCAATTTTGAGAGAAGCTGCAAGTAAAAAGAAAAAAAAACTACGAAAAGCTGTAGAGCGCCGATTAGCGAAAATTAAAGTTGAGAATATAAAATATGCAAATGACCTCATATACTGCGCAACATTCGTTGCTGTAGAAATTCATGGTGTTGAAAACCGAGCAGAAAACGGGACCAATGGAGCATAGTAAGAAAGGAGATTTGAGAAGCAAATTAAATAGCTCAGTAAAGGCCTTGAAAGGATAAAGATTGTAATTAAAATGAAGGAGAGACGTAAGAAAGAACACCGCAGAAAATTAAAGACCGGACAGAAAGGGCTGGAGGCAGCAAAAGAAAAGGTGAGAGACAAACGAAAGCAGAATTGGATAAGCATTGCCAGATGCCAAGGAAAGGTAAATCCCAATAAGCACAAACAAGTGAAAGAAAATTTACTGATAACTGAAACAAGGAGAACAAACATCGGAAGAATGTTATTCCATATGCTG
The DNA here is from genome assembly GCF_001194135.2 of Octopus bimaculoides. NCBI lineage: Eukaryota > Metazoa > Mollusca > Cephalopoda > Octopoda > Octopodidae > Octopus > Octopus bimaculoides. The sequence goes on from NC_068991.1 coordinate 80,034,866, forward strand.
AAGCATTAAAGAGCTTTTGATCGGATATTTGGAACAGGGAGATTCAATGTAAGAGGACTCGTTAAGAAAATTTTAGAATGAGATGAAAAATAAATCGAAAGAAGGAGGGGATGGGATGGGA
>NC_068991.1:80035186-80037908 GCF_001194135.2 Octopus bimaculoides
AGGGAGGGAGGGGAGGAGGAGGAGGATTATCATTGTTATTATTACTATTATCAATAGCTCCATGAAAAGCAATATGGTGAGAGTTTAACTTTAGTTTTGATAAAAAATATTCACTGAAGAAAAAAGAGAGAAGAAAACGACTGGAAGACATTAGAATCATAGCTCAAAAATTGAAAATAAAAATTACTTTATATTCTACAAAAGTAACAGAGCTAACATAAACGATTCTCCCCGAATAAAAATCCCGATGTTGAAAACAACCAGTAAATTTTCGTTGTGAATATGGGTCTTTCAGAGATTCTAAGTCAAAGACACAAAATAAAAGAAATAATAAATAATGCCTGATGAAAAAAAGAAGAATCTTTTGAGAAATATTTGAAAACATTCAATTGGAGAAAACATAAAAACCTAAAAGAGTCTTGAGAGCAAAATATAAAAGAGTAGATGGATTTAACAAGGACCACCATCATAAACATCTTGTATGAAGATACAACACTCGTTGAACAAAAACAATATCAAAGAAAATAAAGGGTATTTATTATATCATAATCTAGTTGATGTTATTTGGTTCTGAAGAACGACGATAACATTTCTTTCAATGAAAGATGTGCCCAAAGCTAGCAAGACTGTAACAAAACAAAATCAACTTTAAACAGAAAGAGAATCGACTGGAAACAGACAATATAAGTGTAATCGAAATGTTGGAAATGGTAAGGAATCTTAGTCATGTTATTTTTTCAAATTTCATCGTCACTGGTAGAAACTGAAACATTTGTGTAAATAATATCTTAAATGCAAACGCATGTGTATATCCATAACCGATTGACTTGTAAAAGCAGCAAAAGAAATCTTCCGTGTGAATGTATAGCTACACATTACCGATTGGAGCGTAAACGTACTATCAGGTCTTCCCATAAGTTCTGTCCGATTTTACTTTTTTTAAAATTGAATGAAATTTGATAGTATTTTAGAATGTGTAATGGAATTAAAACTTATTTTTATGCATTTGTGTACATTGAAACTAATTAAATATCATTTTACAGAATAATAGAATTCAAATTTCTTTGATTAAAACCCTTTCTAACATGAAAGTATCCACAGAGCATTTGAGGCACATAATGCTTTATGAGTATAAAAAAAGGAAACTCTGCAGCCGAAGCGACTTGAAACATACACTCAGTTTATGGGAAAGAATGCTTGAATGAAAGAACTTGCAGAAGATGGTTTGCAAAGTTCAGAAGTGGAGATTCCAGCCTTGAAGATGAAGATCGAACAGGACGTCCAGTTGAATTTGATGATAAGCTCCTTGAGGCATTACTTGAAGAAAATCCTGCATTATCATTTGAAGAATTGGCAATAAACCTTAGTTCAAACCATACAACTGTTCATCGTCATCTTCAACAATTTGGAAAGGTTCCTAAACTTGGAAAATGGGTGCTTCATGAATTGTCCGAAAGCAACCGCAAATCCCGAGTTGAAATCTACTCTTCTCTCCATTCTCGCGAACTTATTTCAATCAGACCAAATCGGTTCAAGCGACAAATTTTCAGTAATTTTGTTCAAACGTAGCTAGGATGCATTGTCTTCTCGTTTTTAAGACTGTGGGGTAAACTTTAAGGCAGATTTATTTGCCGTTTCTAGCAAGTTAATTAACTGCATCCAAAAAAAATGCGATATCTTTCAAGTCAACGTGACCCATATCTCTATAGATTAACCATTCGATTACTGAAGCTCATGATTGCAAGCTTACAACATTCACAATAAATTAATGAATCATTCAGTTTAATTACAAAACTAAACTGAACCTTTCGATAGTTCAATGTTTCGAAGATAAAAAATGAAAATTAGTAGTGTTGATCAGTATCATCAGAGTTAAACAGTGAAGTCGGGGCGAGTTCGTAAGAAATGAAGTCGGATATTTCTATTCTGATTCTTCGTTTGATGTGTAATAAGAGGCTTTTTTATTTAGGCCAATGAAAGTTAATTATTAAAGCGTCAGTGACAAAAATATTGATCATGGCTGCGTTGGTTGATAACACAAAAATCAAAACTTCGTCTGGTATGACTCAATATCAAGCAAAATACTTTGTCTTGACTCTACAGAACATCGACTTTTTTCAGAGATTTCTGTAATTTATTTAATGGGTTAAATTGTTGGATTTGGGTGAATCACGCAGCCTAGTATTTAGAGAATTGAAATCAATAGCGAGCGGCTTGTTGTATCATCGAGTAAAGTGCTCCTTCGCGTTTCTCTAATCTGGTCAGATGAAATGAGTACCAACATCCTAGTGTTGACACAGCCTTCCATCTGGTGAGAGATAAGTCTTATTTACTTAAAGGACTCAAGACATGTCTTTAAGTGCAACTAATAGTTTCATATGTTGAGAAGTAACTCAAACGTATTCATCAGACACAAACCACATATTGTAGCGCGCATGTGTATGTATGAACTGGTGCGCTTACGCGAATACTATGGACATTTTTACTCCCTCCCCTTATTTAGCAGCCATTCTAATAGCTCTTTTGTCTTAATAACGGTCAATCACACAGTAATTTCCCTTTGTTTAATGGTCATTTTCATAGCATTTTTTCGATGGCCAGATAACTGAAGAGATGGCGGCGTGGGTTTCTGCCCTGATATCCAAAACTCGGAGCTTTATCATTGCTACTGAAAAATTGTCACATATCATTTACAGATAAATTCCTCTATTTACATAATATC
>NC_068991.1:80038018-80039893 GCF_001194135.2 Octopus bimaculoides
AAAAAGATCCAAATATATATTGAACACCACTCCTTCAGTGGAGGTCTTATAGGTCTGTATATTTCGCCAACAACATCTGACCGGCGTTGAGATCTGTTAATTCTATTCAAACCTTCCTATGACCGCTGTGAGACATCATTAAACTTCTATTGTTGAAATGCAAAGACATTGTATTGTATGTTCTCTGTATCTCCTAAAAAGAAATTATATGTTAATCTACTTAAGTCTTAAGAATGATAAACCACGCGTAAATACAAAACAATGATAATTATAATAAAGAAAATCAGAAAGTACTAAATTCGAATTTATTTCGACTTTTTGACTGCTGCGCGTTCCTCGTAAATGTCTAAACATTAAACACTTAATCGAAACGCTCTTGAAAGTTTATGATGCATTCGGTATGTTTACGGCGCCAAAACATTAGTGTAGTGAATGTAGATATTTAGTGATAAAAGCTGACGTGAATCAATAAATAAATTCTAATACAACTTTATATGTTTTTGTTTTTCTATGTGTTGAAATTAATGGCTGAATATCATTGCAAACTTTGTTTACTCTGCTTACAAGAAATCTTAGTGTAACACTTACGTATTGTTTGTTCACAGTTTATATAGGCCGTTGGAGAAAACCATTTTGTTTAAAAGCTCGTCTTGACGTTTTCACTATTCTTTGGAAACTTTGCTATATCGATTTCAAATCTCCCTGTGATTACTAATTTTCTTCTATTCATATTTCTGATAAACTAAGAACCGTTAATACTTGGCTGTTTTCCCCCCACCCCATCTTTTTTTTTTTTTGTATTTATAGAGAACTATTATTTTAAATGTGAAAAAATTGTGAAAAAGTTACGTAATATTGTACAGGTCGTTTATCATCATTGTCATCAATCATTTTATATCCGGATTTTTTCTATGTGATACTCGAAATTTTACCCACCAACGAACCTCTTGATCCTTAAACAAACTGCTCGAAATGGCAGACAAATCTTCCTCAAATTACTCGCTCCAGTCCCAAAATGGTAAGTAAAGAGTTGTAAGACTGCGGTAAAGGATTATATTGAATGCAATACCCCAGTTAAGGACAGTGGTCATGGTTAGAACGTCGTTTACTAAATCAGGAATGATATGAGGTTAGATACCACCACCAACTACTACTAGTTATTGCTGCTAGTGACAAGGCAGAATCGATATCTAAACTGCATTAAACTTTGGCAAGCTTACCTTTACCTATTCTGAGTTACTTGAAAGGTGATGGTCCCATCCCTCTCTTCTATTTGTTGGTACCTTTGTTTACCTACCAATGCGTTGTTTCATTTTAAGGATGCTTATTTACCCATCCATTATCATATTTCGACTGTTATCAATTGTTTCAAATACGTTTTAGCGTTGTCGTTCTAGTCTTTTTTAAACAATCACATATGATTCGTCCCAAAGAATCAACCTTTAAATAAGAGTTTTGCTTCCACAAGCGAAAGCTATAAACATCTTTCAGAAAGCTCCATACCAATTTAACGTTATGCAGCCCTCGCTGTTAGTTAATGCGCAGGCCAAGTGGGAAAACAGAATAAAGCGGCTTTTGTTAGTTTATCTCTTCTGCAAAATAGCTCCCTTTGCTGTTGAAAAAACTAAACTCGCAGAGGGGAAGTTTCAACGTCTTCCTTCAATTTCTTTTCATTATTTATGTGACAATTTCTGACAAGAAATTTCGCTTTCTTGTAAAATAACTATCTACTCCAAGAACGCTTCAGTAGCTCTACTTTGCATCGTTTGCAAACTTATATGTTCTATGATCATTAAAGTGCAACGACCTCCACAATAACCAGCCTTTAATTTAATTTTCCGTTCCTAGTTTAATCCGAAACATAGATTGCCGCAC
>NC_068991.1:80044166-80051666 GCF_001194135.2 Octopus bimaculoides
TATATATATACACACACAGATATGTATGCCTATGTGTATGTAAATATATATACATATATGTATTTGTGTGTGTGTGTGTGTGTGTGTGTGTGTGTGTGTGTTGCTTTTATTTCTTTTTTTTATATTTCTCCTCCTTTTGCCTCTTTTAATATTCAATACAATATGTTCACATGTATTTGGCAAACCATTATATGTCTTCACTAGTCTCAGCTTCTTAAAATCAACAGACAATGAGCACAATGTAAATCAATGTAAATGTTAGGAGTGACTAAACAATGCCATGGATTTGTGTCTCCAAAAACTTACCATTTGCTTTCACTCCACAGAACTCACCAGCAAAACATTAGAAAACAATCAACTGTGAGCAAATACAGTTCTATAACTTGGCACAAATAAATATCTCCTTTATAATGGTTCAATACTTAGAACGTGGTAAAAGCTGAGTGTGTAATCACCAAGTTTTGCTTATATAACTAATAACTGACCTTTCAGAAATCATTCACATCAATGAACATCTTCGTTTATAGAATGGACCTTATTCTTCAACACAGTTTTTGCTGCCATTTCTTCAAATGCCAGATAATGTAGTCTCTAAATAAGGCTTGGAGTGTTTTATTATTTTTATTACCATTATTGTTTGTTAAGCTACTTTTCTAAAAGACAAAGCTCTTGCCTATTTATCAACAATTACTTCAAAGACAACATTTTCAGATATTAAAAGAGAAAAACAAAGGAAAAAGAAATGAATGAAAATACGTACATTGAATGTATGAACAACAACAACAACAAACAATACCTACAAAATGTCACTTGCCATAACTTTGGTTTCATTTTCGTTTGGTGTTTTGTGGGGTTTTTTTTCCTTACTCTGTTTCACTTTTATTTTTATATATATTCTTTTCTTCACATTATAAGTTCTTTGTTGAAGCTTTCTAATTTGAAAGTTTATGTTTCAACAATGAAAAGGTCAGTTTTCTTCATGGAAACGAACAGGAGAACAAGTGATATAATGTTGTGACAGAGAGGTAGAAAGAGAAACAGATAGAAAGAGAGAGAGAAAGAGAGAGAGGGAGAGAGCAAGAGAGAGTGAGAGCTTTTCTCAATAGTCCACATCAAAATCACTGTTTTCATTGTCACTGTCGTCAAATACAGGAGATTCACTTTCTCTGACCGTTTTGCTGGCTTTGATCACAGCATCAACAGAATTGCTGTTAGGCAAGAATCCATGTCTGCAGTCAAAGAAAAAAGTAAATAAATAAATAAGAATTATAATAAATATTGAAATATGTTGATTAATAAACAAACAATCAAAATTATATCACACAGTTTTTTTTTTTCCGAGTCTTTTTTTCTCCTATGAATTTAATTTTCTTAATGAAATAAGAGTTTTTACCAATCTGTGAATAAGTATGATCAAATGGTGTCCAAGACAAAGTTATGTAGCTACAGAGATTCTTAAGGCAGACATCATCAAGAATTTGGCCAAATGTCAAAAGCACTGATTTCACAAAAGTTCTTAAATGAAAACAAACCACTCGATTTGTGACTTTAGAAGCAGATTTTCAGTAGATCTGGTTCCTCTATGGGAACCTGTGCCAAATGATCACAGAATAGAAGCAAGGGACGAAGGTTTTTGAGCAAAAACGGTAAACATCCACAATCTAAAGGAAAGAAGACATGGTCTGCATCCACAATAATCATTTTAGTAGTTTATAGCCAGAGTTGCAGACTTTTGGCTTCCTCACTCTCAGATTCTTCACTCTTCATGCCAGTTCTACAAAGAATGGAAAAGTCTTTGATGTTTCAAGCCTATGCTCTTTGACAAAAAGGGAAAAGAAGGAAAACAATGGAGAGAGAGAGAGAGAGAGAGAGAGAGAGAGAAGTGGGGATTAAAGGTTTAACGTGATGAAATGTCATCATCATCATCATCATCATCGTTTAATGTCTGCTTTCCATGACTGAGGACTGGCGAACCAAATGGCTGCACCAGGCTCCAATCTGATTTGGCACAGTTTCTACAGCTGGATGCCATTCCTTGATGCCAACTACTTCGAGAGTGGAGTGGGTGCTCTTATGTGCTACCGGCACAAGGGCCAGTCAGGTAGTACTGGCAGAGGCCATGCTCAAAATGGTGTTTTTTATGTGCCACCTGCACAGGAGCCAGTCCAGCAGCACTGGCAACGGCCTCGCTCAAGTGTTTTTTCACGTGCCACCAGCACAAGTGCCAGTAAGGCAACGCTGGTAATGATCATGCTCAAATGGTGCTATTTATTGCCTGTAGAACACGGGAGTATAAATTTTGATTATCATGTGCTTGCTGTTACACATTATTGGCACATCCAAATTCTGCAGCAGCATGATGGGCACCCTTCCATTCCAGGAAGTAATTCAACACCCTCTTCCTCTTCTTTCCAACTTTCCACGAAGTAATTGCTCCCCCTCCCCAAAACTATCCAGGAAGTAGCTCATCTTCGGAAATTTGCAGGAACTCCTTGGAAATTCCCAGTAAGTACCATCCTCGGAACTTTCCAGGAAGTAGCTAATCCTCGAAATTTTCCAGGAAGTCCCATCCTCGGAATTTTCCAGGAAGTAGCACATTCTCTGAAATTTCCCGAAAAACCTCGGAACTTTCCAGGAAGTCCCACTCGGGGAACTTTCCATGAAGTAGTTCATTCTTGGAACTTTTCATGAAGTAGTTCATCCTCGGAACCATGCGGTAGCTAATCCTCGGAATTCAGGAAGTACCATCCTTGGAACTTTCGATGAAAACCTGGGAGCTTTTCAGGAAGTACCACCCCCATCATGAGAACTTTCCAGGAAGTAGCTCATCATTGGAACTTTCAACGTAGTTCCTCCTCGGAACCATGAGGTAGCTAATCCTTGGAACTTTCCGGGAAGTAATTCTTCCTCTCCACGGAACTTTCCAGGAAGCAATTCCTCCCCTTCTCCCTTTCCAGGAGTAACTCTTCTACTCCCCATCCTCGGAACTTTCCAGGAAGTAATTCCTCTCCCTCCTCCCCTTCCTTGGAATTTCCCAGATAGTAATTCAAAATCCCCCTTCAGAACATTATATAACGATTATAGATAAGGAAAAGCAAAGTTGCTTACCACTCGACATATCCTGCCTGTTTGATTTCAGGATTGTAGAGAAAGAAGAGAGACAAAAATATACAATCCCCTAAAATTTGAAATTGGAAGAATTTGGAGCATGAGAACAGTAAAGGCCGTGCCTATAATAATTGGTGCATTGGGAACTGTAAGACAAGATATAGACAAAATGGCTGAAGGAGATTGGAATAGAATGGCCAGTAGAGCTCCTACAGAAAGTTTGTTTCTTAGCGATAGCAAGGATTATCGGGAGGAAACTTGTGGATACCTAAGGGTACAGGTAGTAGCCCACTACCCACACAAACCCTACCAGGAATAAGACTGAACTAAATTAATAATAATAATAATAATAATAGCAGCCCTGATGCAGCACCAGGCAGTGGCTCTCATGGCTTCTGGTCTTAACTGATTGCAAGTGTTATCATGTACATTGTTTTGTCTTGGTATAAAAGATGGCCTACAGCAAATATTCTGCTCAATCAGATGGGTAATTATGAGGGGTATATTGGGTTTTATATATTTGTACCCCAGTGTCACTTTGATGGCATGCGCTGCTCTCTCACTCAAATAATAATAATAATAATAATAATAATAATAATAATAACAACACTAATAATGGTATCAAATTTTGGCAGAGGACCTGCAGTTTTTGAGAGGAAAGGGAAGACGATTATATTGACCCCAGTATATGACTGCTACTCATTTAATCAACACCAATAGGATGAAAGCAAAATTTAAACTCAGAACGTAAAAACAGACAAAATGATGTCTTAATAATAACATCATCATCATCGTCGTCGTTTAACGTTCGCTTTCCATGCTGGCATGGGTTGGACGATTTGACTGAGGACTAGTGGACCAGGAGGCGACACCAGGTTCCAATCTGATTTGGTAGTTTCTACAGCTGGATGCCCTTCTTAATGCCAACCACTCCGAGAGTGTTAATAATAATAATAATGATTTCTTTAATTAACTAATAACAATAACGATCATGATAATGATAAATCTTTCTAACTTTGGCACAAGGCCAGCAATTCTAAGTGGAGGGGTGAGTGAATATAGTCAACCTTTGATATATCATTTTTTTACTCTAAAAAGATGAAAAGCTAAGTTGATTTCAGTGGGATTTGAACTCAGCACACAGAGAATGAGAAGACATACTGCTAAGTATTTTGTCCAACACGGTAACAATACTGCCAGCTTACCAAGGCTGTCTTTAATAATTGCTTCTATAAACCCAAATTAATGATTTTCTTCCCAACAAAAAAAAAACGAGATATTTGATGAAGGGGAACAAAGGGAAGTAACTCATCCATCAACCATAACAGATATGGCTGCAAGAAGGAAAATGTGCAAATATAATTAACATTTTGATTGGATGTAATTAACAAGCTCTCTGCCCCCACTGGCAAATTAGTGGAATTAAGAGTCAAAGATCTTGAACCACACACCTTCTCCATATCATCATCATCATCACCACCACCATAATCACTACTGCAATAGACATTATCATAATTATTACAACCACAATTAGTCACATCATCACCATCACCAACATCATCATCATCAATACAACCATCACCAAGCTACCTTCATTATCACCATCAATGACAAAGCCATTAATATTTCTATCACATCAACATCAACAACCACTACGGTTTGAACACCACCACCACCATCGTCAATACCATTAACTCCACCATCGTCAATACCATTAACTCCACCACCTCTACAACCATCCTCAATACTACCACCTCTACAACCATCGTCACCACCTCTACTACCTCTGTTACCATTATGATCACTACTGCCACAGCATCATCATCATCATCCCACCATAATTATTGTCATCAACAAGGAATTCATATGTGGTCATTTACGCCACTAGAAACATCAGCCAAATCTTTATCCTGTCACATCCCGGCATCCTATATGTACTCCTAGATATATTATGCCAAGAAATGTCAGATTAAGTGGCCATAGATGGAATGTCTTTGATCATGGGTCTACTTAACCTGTGGTTAAACAACAACAACAACAGCAACATCACCAATACTACCACTACTACTACTACAACATCATTATCTGCACCACAACCACCACCATTAGCTTTCATATCTGAAAGGCAGATTTTAATGATTGGCCATTAAATGATCTTAACGAGATATTAAGTAATTGTTCCACCAATCAGAACAATCAGTGTCTGTCGTTCTATCGATAACATGGAAACGTCTGTTTATGCCAGAGGAATGCGTTGTGTTATTATTGTTCCTGTGAACCTTGCAGACACTTATTATTGTGACCATCAACAGCATTGCTAACACCCACCCCCACTCCACCCCACCAACCGTCATCGTCATCATCATCATCATTAAGACAGCTATCACCAGTGGAACCAATGTCATCTTTAAAATTACCATCATTATTGAAAGAATCCAAACGTGATTAAAACTATTGTCAGCATCAAAACACCATCATCATTAAAACCACAATTATTATCAATAAATTGAGCATCATCATCATCATCATCATCTTCAAAACCAGTCAACATTAAAACTATCATCATCACCATCATCCCTAAAATCGCCATCTTCATTAAAAGCACCGTCATTACCAAAAGCACCAGATACATTGAAGCCATTGTCATGGTTGAAACAACCATCATTCTTGAAACCAGCATCATCATCGTCATTTCGTCAACACCACCATAATTATGGAAACCAGTCACCAACAGAAAAGCCACGAAGGAGGGGAGGGGGAGGGGGAGAATCAAGAGGTGGAGAGAAATGCTTGGAAGCATTCAGTGCACGATTATGTTCTGAGTTCAAATTCCACTGAGGTGGATGTTGCCTTTCATTCTTGCAGGATTGATAAAACAAGAACCAGTGAAGGAGTCAATGGAATTAATTGCCCATCCCCTCAAAATCTGCTGACTCTGTACCAAAATTCGAAACTCTCATAAGAACTACTTTCTTTCAATCAATGCTAACCACTTTTAACATCACCACAACATCCACAACTATCAGCAACAGCAACACCAAATGGCAATGAAAGATCCTCTAATATGGTTCCTCAACTTGCCTGAAATAACAGCCAAATCTCCCTCAAATCATACCTTACTGTCTTAAAAAAGGACAGAGAGAGAGATTGAATAATGAAACCTTATATATACTAAATATTGTACAAAAAAATAGATGGGAGAGCCATGGCAGGAATGCCTTTGACCATAAGTCTGTCACAACAACAGCATTGACATCATCTTCACTGTTCATTCTGGTCATATGATTTATAACTGCAATAAATATGGTGGATAGACCGATTCAACTTTTATTTCCTGAATTCTCTAACAAATTAAATCAACCAAAATAATTATTGATATAAAATCATTGAGTAATTATAGATTTATTGTAAAAGATTTTTGTTTTAAATCAAACGCATTATAAATGTGTAACATATATATAAAACAACAGGCACAGGCATGGCAATGTGGTAAGAAGTTCTGGGTTCAGTCCTACTGCATGGCACCCTGGGCAAGTAGTTTCTTCTATAGCCACAGGCCAACTAAAGCCTTGTGTTTGGATCTGACTAAGAGAAACTAAAGAAAGCCCATCGTGTGTGTGTGTATGTGTTCCTGTCTCCTTGCCTTGACATCACAGTGTAAGCTTTGGACACACAAAAGGTGTTGTAACATCAAAGGAAGATTAACAGAGAAACTAACTGTTTTATGTGGAAGGTGCACAGGTATAATAAATGCTGAACATGCATGGAAAATAGACTCCATCAACTGCCAGGAGGGCAAGCTAGAATTAGTAGATAGCATCCAGTATCTAGGTGACTAGGTTAGTAGTGGAGATGGTTGTTCCAACAGTGTAGCTGTGAGAATAAAATTAGGCTGGGCAAAGTTCAGAGAGCTTCTAGCTCTGCTTGCTACAAAGGGCCTCTCTCTCAGAGTTAAAGGCAGATTGCTATGCTGCATGGCAGTGAAACATGGGCTATAACAGCTGCGGACATGCATAAGCTTGAAAGAAATGAAGCCAGTATGCTTCACTGGATCTGCAATGCCAGTGTTCATGTTTGACAGAGTGTAGATGAGGATAGTTGTGTAAAGAAGCACCAGTCTCTAACTGAGGAGGGAACCCATGGCAGAGGTAGACCCAGGAAGACATAAGAAAGGTGGTGAAGCGGACCAGTCAAGCAAAGTGTGGGCCTGATGGAGGCAAAGTAGCTGAGTTCCTTTTGAGCATAGGGCCTCAATGAGGCAAAATAGCTGAGTTTCTTCCAAGTGGGTAATATGGAGGTGAAGTGGCTGGGTTTCCTTTCAAGCGTTGAGCATCATGGGGGCAAAGTGACTGAGCTCTTTTCGAGTGTTGGGCCTCATGGAGACAATGACAA